>NC_092724.1:72766933-73066933 GCF_047496885.1 Scyliorhinus torazame
CGCCCTCTGGCTGCATGATATTGTGCAGGACGCAGCAGGCCAGCATGATGCTCAAAACCTTCGTGGGGTTATATTAGAGCAGTCCAGGCATTGGATGTGCATCTTGAAGATGCCGATACACAGCTCAATAGCTCCCCTGGTTGCTGCATGGGCGTCGTTATAATGGGTCTCTACTGGGAGCTCCACAGAGGTGTCATTAGCCATGACCTCAGTGGGTGACCCTTGTTGCCCAAGAGCCAACCTCTCGCCCAAGGGAGTGCCAGGATGTAAGCGTTGTGCATGCTGCCTGGGTATCGGGCACAGATGTGTTGATATTGAGTTCTTTCTGCTCTCAGTCTGGTCTCAGTCAAATGCTGAGTCAGATTCATAGGTATTAATTTATTTTATTTCAACGAGCTTGCAAGCCTCACTCACCCTGACTAAGACCGGAGACCACAGCCTCCGACTTCTCCAGAGTGAGTGAACAAAGAGAGACAAAGCATGGGTTTTCATATACATTCATGTAGCATCAAGTTTCACATACACCCGACCAAATAAGGTAATGGTAACGAATGCAAGATTCTCATAGGTTTTTCTCACACATTCCTTGACCTGACCATATGACCAGATCTTCACAATTACTGATCCTGATAGGCCCACTATACATTCCTCAGCCCTGGGTCCCCTTTCACCCAGCATCCTTTGCAAAAAGAACCGGTCCTAATGGCTACCCATCCCCCTCCTGGCCATGCTTTGCACAGCCCCTTTGTTCATTCCCTGCAACCTGGATTAATTTCTATAAATGCACTATCCTAATCTTCTGCTCTTCTATATTAGGGTCAACCTCTACACTATCCGAACTGGTCATCATTAATACCCTTCTCTTTAGTTCAATTCCTCATTCCCTCCTTTTATCATTTTATGATAACTATTCCGCCTCCTAACAACCCCGGGTTAATAACCTGTATCGGTGTCTGGTCTGAAAGACCATCCCGCAATTCATTACATTCCGTACATAAACACCTCATCACATTTTTACAGCCACTGGCTCTCCGTCCGGGTTCCTTCTGGTTTGATGGTCGCCAGTAACGGGATGTCATCTTGGTGAGTGGTGATGGGCCAAGTCTATCGGCATCATCCGAGCCATAGCCATCTTGCAACACATATTAAGGTATCCAATGATTATACAATATACAATTATAATAACAAGTATTATCAATCCATGCATCAGATAAAACCCCATGACCGAGCTATGAGAGCTAACTCTGAGCTGAATCCTGCTTTAGGGTTTATATCCCCCTTCTAGTTGTACTGACTAGCAGATATCCCTGATCCTTGTCATTTGTGTGTACATGTCGTGATTTGTAAACTGTGCACGGAAATCAATTGTAAATTCATCCATCTCGCAGACCAGTGTCGATAGACTCTTTGTATTGTTCTTTCCTCAAGTCCAATCACCGTGAACCATAGCTGTCGCTACTCAGGAAGGTAACACAATAGCTATATCCATGTGTTCCACTACCTCCAAGGCATCTGACTACCTTGGGGTAGCAGCACAGTAGAAGCTTCCTCATGTCCCTTAGAAACAGCACACAACTCAGTCCATCAGCGACTAAAAAGGTCTTTTGTCCCTCACTGTTTTTTTTTTTAGGAAGTGCTTTCCGTTTCTCATTGGAATGGTAAATTATGATACCATGTCTTATCCACTGATTATCTTGCTTTATTAATTGCAGAAGCTTCAGTCAATCCTGTTCCTATTCCTGACTTCCTCACACTAACGTCTAACATTGTACTGAACCATGTAGTCTGCCAGCCCTGGCTTACTTGAGACAATAACTCAGTTTTCTTCAAATCCCTTTTGTCTGTTATCGTTTTCCTTACAGCATGAAGTGTATACTTGCCATTATTTGTTTGTTTGTTTTTTTTACTTTGCAACAACACCACTTACACATTTAATACAGTCAACTTTTGGGGTTACAACCCAATTGAATCCACACATAACAGTCCCTAACAATTTTCAGGACATTTCATCTGTAATAACTATTACACGCTCCAATGCCCTCTCAGGATTTCCATTGTCACCATTCCCTTTTTTTGCTGCATTGGTTACAAATTTCCCGCCGTAGCATTAAGCTGCCAAGATTTTTAAACTATTGTCATTTAAAATGCGGGCGTTCCTCGTCAGTCACTACTTCTGCCGAGACCCTGAATAACTCCACCGTGTGGTACATACCCCGTGGAGACCACAGATCATCCATCAGCTAATGTCCAGTTAGAGATGTCTGACCGTAGGTTTCACTATTCAGTAATAATTTGATATTTTGATTTGTTTCTAACCCGTATGGTTTTTCTTCCGGGCTCTGTCATTTAATTCCCTCAAATATGTAGCCAATTGTATCATTAGTTTCCCCCCCATACTGTCTAAAACATTCTTCTCTGGAGTGTGTTCTTCGTCTGTGTTATTTTTGCTTCATCTGAAAACCAAATGAACAGGTCAAAGGCGGAGAGGGCCCTATTTCTTAATTTGTATCTTTCTATTCTTGTTTGGATGTTCCAGAAGTGCCCTCTCAGGATTTCCATTGCCACCATTCCCTTTTTTTAAAAACTGATTTGTGTTCCTGATCATTGACGTACATCATACAATTAAGGCCTGTTAGGCCTCCTCCTATCATTGCACCCCTAAGTGAGACTCAAAGAATCTCAAACTCCTCCTCTTTTGCTAACTCAGTGATCCAGCGGGTCGAAACTTTCCCTGATACATTTCGGATATTGGTACTGCATTTACTTTAATTTCTTTATTTTTGATTACGACCAGATTTTTAGGAAAGTAATTTCCAACCATGACATTGTAACTTTATTATCTGTCCAATCAATGCTGCGAACAAGTTTCAATTCACTGGCATCCCACTCCACTGATTACATAATACTAGTAAGTACAGTAATCCCCTGACACTCACAACCAAACATTCCTTTTTCCCTTGTCCGAGCGGTTTGGGGCTATGATCTATCCTGTGGCATGGCATCATTGCAGTGATACAGTCTCTAAACACTGTTCGGCTAATTTTATGTCCCCGGGTCATCCCAACATCTCTTCAACTACGTACTCCCTCACTAATTGGTACCACAAGTTTGTCACTTCTCCACAATCCTGCACATCCTTTCCCAATCACTTCGTCGTCAGCTGTGTTCTCTGCAGTAATTAAAATTTGTCATTATCACACCATTCCATGTCCAAAATCTATCTTGTGGTCACAAACTTCAATCATCAGTATTGTCTGATGTTTCACAAAACAATCATGACAAACTGAATTTCCCTGGGAGCCGAAGCATTTCCCCATTTCTGTTGTTCTAAATGCAATATCAACTCACCTGAATGCTCTATATCTGCCATTCTCCTAGGTTTCATATATTACTCCCTGTCCAAACTACTGGGCTGCAAAATGTGCCACAGCCTTGACACGATGTTTCATTATGTTCACAATGAATCATTTTAAACTGGGGCCCATTAATAACAGCTCTTGATCTATCATCCCATATTCTCAATTCCTTATTGATTACGTTTCTTCGTTTGCTGCCGATAGGTTGCCTATGGATTATAATAATCCCTCTGTTTTTATTTAATTGGGTCAGATGTTTTAGTTCTGATACAATTTCCTTTGTTCCAGATGCCACTGATTCTCTAAATCAACTTCCCCCGTGCTGCTATCAGCTTTGATTAAAAAGTACAAATTACTTTTGCTGCTCCTAGGAAAAAGAGGGCCTGCATACTCTAATGACCATTCTTCCATCGGTATCTCAGTTTTTTTATGCTACTCCCTGTTTCTCCACCATTTTCTTTCCTGAGTTTTAAAAAAATGGATGTCCATCTGGCTTGTTCCTCGTCCTCCTTAACTTTACTACCATCCGTATATACCACCCAAGCATTTACCAACTCTGTTCTGATAACTGATTTATCAAGTTTCTGTCCTTTTTTAATATTATGAATAAACATTAAGGCAGGGTTTAAAAGAATGGTTTCCCATCTTTCCCATCGAGCTGTATTCGCGCCTTGCTGGCAACCCTGTCTCTTGGTCAACTCTGTCAATTCTAAAATTCAGTTGTGACATAAATGTTCTTCCCGGTTGATAAATTTTCAATCTCTGCTATCCTTTTTGTTATGGCTGCCAGACATTTTGCGATGTACAAAAACCTTTGTTCAGCCCTTGCCCAATTTCCTGTCAATGTTTGATAGGTGTCTGAGTACTATGATTAACAAGCACCTTACCATATCCATTTGCGTACAGATCAAATCGTCCTCTTCATGCCTCTCTTCTAATGGCCCGGATGTTGCTACAGCTGTTTGTAACCGGTCCAAATGCCTCTGTGCTTCACTGGTCCACCTAAAATCCCCTTTCAAAGTTTCATAAATGGGTTTAGCATAAAGACTAAAGTCTTCCACAACTGGTCTCAAATACCCCCAAATTCCCATGATTTGCTGAACCCCGTTTCGTGAAACGGGCGCTGTGATTCTAGCAAGTTTCTCTCTCATCCCAACACTGGCTTCCCTACCTGCCTTTTACACTGAATACCCTAGATAGTCGACTTCGCTCCTGCCAATCTGGCATTTCTTTAACCCTATCTTAAATCCTGCTTCACTAAGTGCTTTAATAATTTTGGTCACTCTTTCAACATGTGTCTCCCTGATCATCATCTCCAATTAATACATCATCAGTATATACTAAAGCCAAATCATCTTTAATCAGCTCCCTTACTATTGCCTGAAAGTGGTTCGTGGAATTAACATATCCTTGTGGCAATTTACAGTATACGTAATGTTTAATGCCAAAGATAAATGCTGTCTTTTCCCTGCTGTCTGGGTCTAATGGAACATTCCAGAATCTGTTGGCTAAATCTATACTAGTTAAATAAGTTTTGCCTGCCACCTTCTCCAATGTCGTTTGTGGATTTATTAAATGCTGTTTATCCTTCTTTTTTTTTTGACCTTGTTTAATGCTTTGTAATTCGTTACCATTCTAAATGTTACCATCAGTCTTGCTAACTGCCTGAAGTGGGCTATTTGTCGATGCATATGTGACTTCTTGAATGATTCCCTGCTGTTCTAACTCTTTGATCATTATCTCCATTTCGCATTTGGCACCTCGGGTCAAGGGATATTGCTTTTACGGCCTGTGTCGGCCTCCCTGGCTTGTGTGCTGGAATTGTGTGCTGATTAACCCTGTGTCGTTCTTTCTATTGCTAGGTTTGCTTTCCTTAATATTCCTTCCAAGCTTTGTCACTTAAAATACTTTTCTTTCTGTTTCCTTATTTCCTCTACATTATCAATTGGTTTTAATATCTTAATTTTTTATTTCTGCATCTATTCTTATTAATCTTTCCCTGCCATCAGATTCTCATTTCCTGATACTGCAAGTAATACCCCTAATCGAAGCTCCGGTCCCATATCTTTATTCCCTAAAGCTCCACCTGCAATGTAGTTAACATTCTAAACTTCATTTCTTCTGCCAGTGACTTTCTTGCAAGTCAGCGGGCACTACGACCTGGTGGAGCTGTGCCGTATCAATTCCACTGACTACCTCCTAATACTGGTCACATTCGGTCCCCGTGTTTCTGGCCCCTTACTGCCACAATGCCCCTCTCCACTATCCCAATATAACGCGAGGGCCTGTTTTCATTAATTTTTTCTTGAAAGCGGTATCCTGCTACAGTCCCCATTCTACCTGCTCTCGGGACTGCCTACCCCCTGGGGTCAGTACTTGCAGCGTCCCCTCAAGTTCTGAGTGCTTATACACCAAGGCCCTACAGTAGTCAAATAGTCCCCAGTACTTGCCTAACCCCTCTTACGGTTTGGGGTTTGGGCATCTCTAAAATGGCCTTCTTCCTTCTACTGAGATCTTCCTTTCCCCCTGTGTAATCTTAAAATAAAGTTAAAAATCCATAGACTTTGCTATATGAAAATACCCAAATCTTAAATTTGATATGTAGTGAGTTTACAGAGAAAATACTGAAATCTCTACAAATTTGGAACACACAGAACAACATTTTTAAATGTAGGTACATCATGGCTGCCTCTAACAAAGGAGCACATGCCTCAATTCACCGAATGCCTGGTCTTCGCATTTCAATTTTAGATTCCTTTGTTCGCTCCCCTTTTTTTAAAGCAGCCAAGACTATGCCGAGTTCAACTAATCATTTACAAATCCCAATTTATACATTTTGATTCTGCTTTTTATTTACTTCCTGAGAATTGTCTTCCACAATGTTAATCATTATTACTGATTTTCTAAAGAACTTACAAATACTTACCCCGTTTTAAATCTCACTTTGACTGCCGTGTATACCTCCTAATTGATGTGCAACTTTGTTTTGCAAAACACAACATTTTAAAAACTAGGAATACCAGAGGAAGTTCATTTTAAACACACACTCATTCATCCACCGAGATCTCCACTCAAACGACAAGAATTCAAAGCATTATACTTTCATTCATCTCAACCAACTGGACAATAAAAGTTTGAATTTTCACAGGAAACACAATGTAAAGGACGGGGCTTTCCCTTTTCCCTTCTTCAAAACTGTAAAGTAAATTTAAACAATCCTGAAGCCTCCTCTTTTTCCGATACGGTTCTGAATTTTCCAAGTCTCTGGTTCCCCCTAGTGGCCATTCATCTCCCAACCTTTTTTCATTCATAAGACATATCTCCCAAGAACAAAATCTAACTTAGTCAATTGTAATTGTATGGGATTGAATTGTCTCTAAAACATTCCATCAGCGGTCTTAACTGAATTGTCTCTGTGACATTCCCTCAACCCATTAAAGACCTTAACCGAATTAAAGTGTAATTTAATATAATCAATTTAAATTTTCAACCCACATGCAACTAAATTACCAGGCAATATTACCTCAATTACCAACTGAATTATTACCCTGTAATCCCTCAGTCACGTTTTAACCCTCAGCCATACCTACATCGACTGAAATTCGTTTTTCTAATCCGCCAGACTGACCTTTGATTTTGTCGAGACGATCTTACCTGACCATGTGCGAGTGATCAAACTGTTATCAGACTACGAGACGGAGGAAAACTGACATGGTCATTTTCCAGCTACTCACATCGTGGGCCCATTTCCTCTCTCCCCGTCCGAGATCAGTTTAATTCTGATTTTGCAGATGACCGGTGATCGTCTGTTGAAATCCCACTTCCGACACCAAATGTTGATGTTGAGTTCTTTCTGCACTCAGTCTGGTCTCAGTCAAACGCTGAGTCAGATTCATAGGTATTAATTTATTTTATTTCAACCAGCTTGGAAGCCTCACTCACCCTGACTAAGACCGGAGACCACAGCCTCCGACTTCTCCAGAGTGAGTGAACAAAGAGAGACAAAGCATGCGTTTTCATATACATTCACGTAGCATCAAGTTTCACATACACCCGACCAAATAAGGTAATGGTAACGAATGCAAGATTCTCATAGGTCTTTCTCACACATTCCTTGACCTGACCATATGACCAGATCTTCACAATTACTGATCCTGATAGGCCCACTATACATTCCTCAGCCCTGGGGCCCCTTTCACCCAGCATCCTTTGCACAAAGAACCAGTCCTAATGGCTACCCAGCCCCCTCCTGGCCATGCTTTGCCCAGCCCCTTTGTCCATTCCCTGCAACCTGGATTAATGTCTATAAATGCACTATCCTAATCTTCTGTTCTCCTATATTAGGGTCTACCTCTACACTATCCTAACTGGTCATCCCAGTCTAATACCTTTCTCTTTATAGTCCCACGGTGGAGAGAAAAGTATCTCGAGCTGATGTTATTTGTGCAGACACTCGCCCTCGGCTCCTTATATAGTAGCTTTCCCCAGTCGACAAATCTTGGTCCAATCCCAAACCGCTCCAGAACTGCCATCAAGAATCCCCATTCTACCCGGTCAAATGCCTCCTCAGCGTCCAATGCCACAACCACCTCTGTTTCCTTCCCCTCCGCCGCTGCCATAACCACGTTCAATACCCTCCTAATGTTCGAAAACAGCTGCCTCACTCTCACGAACTCCATCTGATCTTCACCTATCACCTTCGGGAGGCACTCCTCCAGCCTACCCGCCAGTACCTTCGCCAATACTTTTGCGTCCACATTCAAAAATGATATGGGCCTATACGACCCACACTCCGTCAGGTCCTTATCTTTTTTAAGCAACAGGAAAATCGATGCCTGCCCCAAAGTTTGTGGCAACACCCCCTTCCCTATTGCCTCCTCAAACATCCCCTTCATCATAGGTGCCTACCCTTGAATTTTTTATAATATTCCATCGGCCACCAATCTGGCCCTGCCACCTTCCCCGTCTGCATCCTCCCAATCGCATCTCTTATCTCCTGCTCCACTATCGCTCCTTCTTTTTTTTAAATTTAGAGTACCCAATTCATTTTTCCAGTGAAGGGGCAATTTAGTGTGTTCAATCCACCTACCTTGCACATCTTTGGGTTGTGGGGGCGAAACCCACGCAAACACGGGGAGAATGTGTAAACTCCACACGGACAGTGACCCAGAGCCGGGATCGAATCTGGGACCTCGGCGCCGTGAGACTGCAATGCTACCACTGCGCCGACTATCGCTCCTTCTAATGTAACCCTGTTCCCCTCCCCTAACCTCGGGTACTCCAGCCCGTCTAGAAATTCCTGCATCTCCCGGTCTCCCCCAGGTGGCTCTGACCTGAACAACCTCTCAGAGAATTCCTCAAAGACTTTGTTAATCAGATCCGGGGCCACCACCAATATCCCTGCCCTGTCCCTCACCTGAACAATTTACCTTACCGCTGCCTCCCTCCGAAGCTGACCTGCTAACATACGCCTTATCGCCATGCTCGTAAACTGCACCCCTTGCTTGCCTCAGTTGGTGTCCCACGTACCTGGTAGATAGTCGGTCAAAGCTCGCCTGTAGTCCCTTCCTCTTTTCCAACTTTGCTGGGTCCCCATCTTTTGCATAACTCCTATCTACCTCCAACATCTCATCTATTACCCTCTGCCGCTCCAACCTCTCCTCTTTGTCCACCCTGGCCTTAAAAGAGATCCCCTCACCCCTCACCACCACCGTTAGAGCCTCCCAGACAACTGCCTTCGACACCTTACCCATGCAGTTGAAACCTACATATTCCTCAATTACCTTTTCAATTTTGTCACAGAACCCTCAGTCCCCCAACAAACCCACATCTAATTTTCACCCCAGCCTCTGTGCTACCCCTTTCTCCAGTACCATATCCACCCAATGCGGAGCATGACCTGATACTGCAATTGCCGAGTATTCCAACCCCTTAACCCCAGCCAGAAAGCCTTCCCCCCCACACAAAAGTTGATCAGCGAGTATACCTTATGGCCTACCGAGAAAAATGAGTACTCCTGCTCCGTCAGGTGCAGAAACCTCCAGGGGTCCACCCCTCCCATTTCCACCATTAGCCCAGCTAACGCCTTCGCCCCCCCTGATGGGACCAGCGAGCACGGCCGTGACCTGTCCAACCTTGGCTCCTGCATCATGTTCCAGTCCCCCCCACTATCAGTTCGTGTGTGTCCAAGTTGGGGATGGCCCCAAACACCTTCTTCGCAAATCCCACATTGCCCCAATTGGGACCATATACACTTACCAGCGCCACTAACCTCCCCTCCAGCACCCCTGTCACAATCACATATCTACCCCCCTGATCTGCAACCACATTCTCCATCTGGAACCGTACTCTTTTGTTGACCATTACCGCTACCCCTCGAGCCCTTCCGTCAAATCCAGAGCGAAACACTTGGCTAGCCCAGCCCTTTTTATGTCTCATCTGGTCCTTCACCCTCAAGTGAGTCTCCTGCAACATTGCTACATCGGCTTTCAAACTTTTAAGATAAGCAAGCACCCTTCACCTCTTGACTGGACATACTGACCCCCTCACGTTCCACGTGACTATCCCAACTGGGGGTCTCCCACACCCCCAACCTTCTTATCCACCATCATTATACCACCGGACGCTGTCCCATGAGCCTGACCCGCCCCTATCCATGAAAAAAAAACGCATTTTATTCAAACTTGTATCAAAGTAGGTTACATCAAAATAACACCCCGGGGAACATTCTTCCCAACAATTAACTATACAATTTGCACAGATTTTTCTCCTTTTTCACCCCCCCCCACCCTCCCCCCCGTGATGAACAGCTCCTCAAACACAGTCACAAACATCCCCCACCTTTTCTCAAACTTCCCTGCAGAGCCCCTGAACTCATACTTTATCTTCTCTAACCGCAGGAAGTCATACAGGTCACCCAACCATGCTGCTACCCCCGGTGGCGATGCCGACCGCCACTCCAGCAAAATTTGTCGCCGTGCAATCAGAGAGGCGAAGGCCAAGACATCGGCCTTCCTCCTCTCCATGAGCTCCGGCTTCTCTGAAACCCCAAATATCGCCACCAAAGGGTCCGGGTCCACTCCCTCCTCCACTATCCTGGCTAAGACCGCGAACACTCCCGCCCAGAATCTTCCCAATTTTTCACAACCCCAAAACATGTGCGCATGATTCGCTGGCCCCCGCCCACACCTCTCACACTCATCTGCTATCCCCTGAAAGAACCCACTCATTCTCGCCCAAGTCATATGCACCCTGTGCACCACCTTAAACTGTATCAGACTCATCCTTGCACAAGAGGAGGTCCCGTTTATCCTTCGCCGTGCATCACTCCATACTCCCCAAATGATCTCCATTCCCAACTCCGCTTCCCATTTCTCCTTGATCTTCACCACCCGGTCGCCTCCCTGCTCCCCCAGCCACTTATATATATCCCCAATTCTTCCCTCCCCTTCCACATCCGGAAGCAGCAGTCGCTCCAGCAGGGTGTATCCCGCCAATCTAGGGAACCCCTTCCAGACCTTTCCTGCAAAGTCCCTAACCTGTAGATACCTGAACTCACTACCCCTCGGCAGCTCTATCCTCTCCCTTAGCTCCTCCAGACTGGTGAACCCTTCCTCCAAATACAAATCCCTCACCTTGACCAGCCCCACTTCCCTCCACCTCCTGTATAAACTATCCCCCCCCCCCCCCCCCCCCCGGCTCAAACCCATGATTCTCGCACAGCGGCGTTAGCACCGACATCCCTTCCACCCTAAAATGCCTCCTCAGCTGATTCCATATCTTCACCGTGGACTGCACCACTGGGCTCTCTGAATACCTACTCCGAGCCATTGGCAATGCTGCCGTCACCATAGCCCTCAAATTAGACCCCTCACAAGATTCCTCCTCCATCCTAACCCACTCTACCCCTTCTCCTTCCCACCACCACCACACGCTGTCCACATTCACCACCCAATAATAATGAAGCAAGTTTGGCAACGCCGACCCCCCCCTGCTGTCTCTGCCTCTGTAGCAGGGTCCTCCCCACCCTCAGCACCTTCCCCGCCCATACAAAGTCAGAGATGATTGTGCCCACTTTCCGAAAAAGGCCTTTGGTATAAAGATCGGGAGAGCCTGAAAGATAAATAAGAACCTCGGCAGAATTTTCATTTTCACCACTTGGACACTCCCCGCCAACGTTAAGTGCAGTGTATCCCACCTCTTAAGATCAACCCTGGCCTCCTCCACCAGCTTTGTTAAGTTCCACTTATGGATCCCCGTCCATTCCCTCGCTACCTGAATCCCCAAGTACCTAAACCTATCCCTCACTACCGTAAATGGCATCCCCCCTAAATTAGCCCGCTGTGCCAGCTCATTCACAGGGGATACCTCGCTTTTCCCTACATTCAGCTTGTACCGTGGGGCAGCACGGTAGCATGGTGGTTAGCACAATTGCTTCACAGCTCCAAGGTTCCAGGTTCGATTCCCGGCTTGGGTCACTGTCTGTGCAGAATCTGCACATCCTCCCCGTGTCTGCGTGGGTTTCCTCTGGGTGCTCCGGTTTCCTCCCACAGTCCAAAGATGTACAGGTTAGGTGGATTGGCCATGCTAAATTGCCCTTAGTGTCCAAAATTGCCCTTAGTGTTGGGTGGGGCTACTGGGTTATGGGGATAGGGTGGAGGTGTGGGCTTGGGTAGGGTGCTCTTTCAAAGAGCCGATGCAGACTCGATGGGCCGAATGGCCTTCTTCTGCACTGTAAATTCTATGATTCCATGATTCTATCCTGAGAACCCTCCAAACCTCCCCAACAGGCCCATAATCCTTCCCATACTCACCAATGGATCCGAAACATACAGCAAGAGGTCATCGGCATAGAGCGACACCCGATGCTCCCTCTGTCCCCATTATCCCCTGCCACTCTGCCGACCCCCTGAGAGCCATCGCCAATGGCTCTATGGCCAGCGCAAACAGCAGCGGCAACAGCGGGCACCCCTGCCTCGTACCCCTGTGTAAGTTAAAGCTTTGTGAGCTCATATCATTCATCCTCACCCTCGCTCTCGGCGCCACATACAGCAACCGCACCCATGCCACAAATCTTGGCCGAAACCAAACCTTCCCAAAACTTCAAACAAGTACCGCCACTCCACCCGATCAAATGCTTTCTCCGCGTCAATAGACATCACCACCTCCGGTACCAGAGCTCTCGACAGATTCTTCACCAACAACTGTCTTGTATTACTCGCGAGCTGCCTGACCTTCATGAAGCCTATTTCATCTTCTGCAACCACTCCCGGGACACAATCCTCCATCCTCCCTGCCAACAACTTAGCCAATACTTTCACATCCGTGTTCAATAGTGATATGGGTCTATACGACCCACATTCCACCGGAACCTTCCCTTTTTGGGGGATTAGTGTGATTACCGCCTGCTTCATCGTCTCCGTCAACTCCCCCTTCTCCAGTGCTTCATTAAACTCCCCCAACAGATGTGGAGCCAGGTCCGCCGCAAATGCCTCATAAAATTCTGCCGGGTACCCATCCGGCCCAGGGGCCTTCCCCGATTTAATACCCCTGATACTATCCAACACCTCCCTCAGCCCCAGGGACTCCTCCAGTGCCTGCCTTTTTGCTTCCTCCACCTGGGGAAATTCCAGCTCATCCAGAAACCACCCCATGTCCCCCTCCTCTCCTCCTGGGTCTGCCTCATAAAGTCGCTGGTAATACTCTCTAAATGCCTCATTTATCTTCCCTCACTCTGACACCACATCCCCAGCCCCAGTCCGGATCTTCAATATTTCCCTGGACGCAGCCTGCCTCCGCAGCTGGTGCGCCAGCATGCGGCTAGCCATCTCCCCATACTCGTACTGCACCCCTTTTGCCCTACGCAGTTGCCCTACCGCCCTCCCCGTTGTCAGCCTGTCAAATTGCCCCTGCAACTTTTTCCTCCTCGCCAATCCCTCCACGGTGGGCACCCTCGAATATTCCCTGTCCACCTCTACTATCTCGCTCACTAGACGGTCATGTTCCGCCCTCCTTTCCTTATTCGCACGAACCGTAAATGAGATAATTTCTCCCCGAGCCACTGCCTTCAATGCTTCACAAAAAATGCCCGCGGTCACCTCCCCATTCTCATTGAACTCCACATAATCCCTAATCGGCAACCGCACATTATCACAAAACGTCCATCCGCCCCTATCCATTATTAACATCGATACCAACCTTTGCTGAAAGAAACTTTCCTAATTCTATTCCTGAGAAGTTTGGTTGTAATCTTAGGCAATACTCCCTGGCCTTAGACCCTCCTGACTGGTTTCTTTTGATCTACCCTATTTCCTCCCCTTAGTTTTCTTTATTCTTTCATGGCATCACTGATTGGGCCACCATTTGTTTGCCCATCCCTAATTGTCCTGGAGCCGCTGCAGTCCATGTGGTGTAGGTACAACCACTGTGCTGTTAGGGAGGGGAGGTTCTAGGATTTTGACCAAGCCTCAGTGAAGGAAAGGTGATATATTTCCACATCAGGATAGTGAGTAATGTGGAGGTGGTGGTGGTACCATATGTCTGCTGCTCTCTATCCTTCCAGACGGTAGTGGTCGTGGATTTGGTCTGTCCAAGGAGCCTTCGTGAGTTCCTGCAGTGAATCTTGTAGATGGTAGCCAATTAAGGTTCTTTAAAGGTCTATTGTCAGAGGCCAACTTAAATTTTCTAGTCAGCACACAGGCCCCTGAAGTCTTCAGGACAAGGCCAGCTACCCAATTTACATAGATTTACATAGAATATTACAGTGCAGAAGGAGGCCATTCGGCCCATCGAGTCTGCACCGGCTCCTGGAAAAAGCACCCAACCCAAGGTCAACACCTCCACCCTATCCCCATAACCCAGTAATCCCACTTTTGTGAGGGCCACGAAGACTCCAGCAAGAGTTTTAAGGATACAAAGTAATAACATTTATTTACAATAACATATATATATAACAGCAGCAGCAACTTCCCTTGCTGCACACTCCTTCCTGCTGGTTCCCAACTGGCCAGCTTTATTTATACTTGGAGTTTACTAATGGTTTCTCTGCCCCCCCTCATTGGGGAAGCTCATACTCCCACAGGATTGTGGGATTGTCATTAGTCCCCAGCCAATGGTAAGCAGGCAGGTTATAACATTCCTCCCCCCCAAAGTCCAAGGAATCCACCGAAGATCCTGGTGAAGGAGGGCGTCGGATTCGTTTTGCCGCGGGCCGGACACCATTTGCACGCGGTGCTGGATCAGGCGATGTGTAACGAGACGGAGACCCGCGCTTCCGTGATGAACGGCGTAACGGTTGTACATCCACGGCCCGTGGAACCGAGGATTCCCCCTCTGATGCTTCCTGTGTCTCCATCTCGGAGTCAGAGTCTGCTGCCTCCGTCATGTCAGCGTCTCTATCTCCATTCGGTTCTGTAACGGCCTGCGCAGGCTTTGAGTGAGGCACCAGAGGAAGATTGTGAGGACTACCTTCCCTTGTCTCTGGTCTCTGCGGCTGTAGAAATGAGCTCCGGGGGCGGGGAATCGTTGGAGGGGATAGTCTTCTGGACCGAACGTGGTCTACATGTTTGCGCTGGAGTCGACCCTGGGCTTGCACTTGGTAAGATATAGGGCCCGTTTGGCGAAAGATTACGCCAGGAACCCACTGGGCACCACCAGCAGAATTCCGAATGAACACTGGGTCACCGGGCGCAAACTGCCGAATCGGCCGATGCCGAGAAAAACCACGTCCCTGCCGTTCTTGTGTGCGGCGTACTTTTGTGCCAATGTCCGGGAAAACCATACTAAGGCGGGTGCGAAGTCTCCGGCCCATTAGGAGTTCTGGGGGAGCTACCTCAGTCACCGCATGGAGGGTGGTCTTATACGTAAACAAAAAGCGAGCGAGTCTCATGTCCATTGATCCGGAAGACTGCTTCTTTAGGCCTCTTTTGAATGTCTGCACTGCGCACTCTGCCAACCCATTTGAAGCCGGGTGGTTAGGGGCAGTGCGGATATGGCGTATGCCGTTCATCTTCATGAACCTCGCAAACTCCTCACTCGTGAATGGAGTGCCGTTATCCATGACCAGCACCTCGGGGAGGCCATGCGTACTAAAAGACAAACGCATCTTTTCAATTGTTGCGCAGGACGTTGTCCCCTGCATCTTATGCACCTCTAGCCATTTAGACTGGGCGTCGATTAATAGTAGGAACATGAATCCTTGAAAGGGCCTGCGAAATCTGCATGCAAGCGTGCCCAAGGTCGCCCTGGCCATTCCCAGTGATGTAGGGGCGCGGCCGGCGGAAGCTTCTGATGCTCCTGGCAAATGGAGCAGTTTTGGGCCACCTTCTCAATGTCGGTGTCGAGGCCTGGCCACCAGACATAACTCCGGGCCAACATTTTCATTTTGGTCACGCCTGGATGCCCATTGTGCAAGTCTGATAGTATCAGCTCCTGGCCTTTTTCCGGGACAATCACACGCGTCCCCCACAAGAGGATGCCGTCTTCCACGCTGAATTCTGACAGCTTGGAGGAAAATGCCCGCAACTCGCCTGGGAGCTGTCTATGCTGCCCACCATACAGGACTATGTGCCGAACCTTTGACAGGACTAGCTCTGTCTGTGTCCACTCACGGATCTGTGATGCCGTGACAGGCAGGGTGTCCATAAAATTTAGGGTTGCAACCACCTCACCGGTCGTGGGGGTCGACATGGGGCCGGTCGATAAAGGCAATCGGCTCAGTGCGTCGGCATTTGCTATCAGCGTTCCTGGTTTGTGCTCCAGAGAATACTCGTATGCAGCAAGCAACAAAGCCCAGCGCTGGATCCGTGCGGAAGCAATGGGCGGTATTGGCTTATCTTCTCTGAAAAGTCCCAGCAGAGGCTTATGATCAGTCACGATAGTGAAATGGCGGCCATACACGTACTGGTGGAAGCTTTTCACCGCAAAAACCACGGCCAGGCCCTCCTTCTCGATCTGCGCGTACTTTTTCTCCGCTGCAGTCAATGTGCGGGAGGCGAAAGCTATCGGTCGCTCGGCCCCGTTCTCCATTTTGTCGGACAGGACGGCCCTAATACCATACGGGGATGCATCACATATCATAGAATTTACAGTGCAGAAGGAGGCCATTTTGGCCCATCGAGTCTGCACCGGCTCTTGGAAAGAGCACCCTACCCAAGGTCAACACCTCCACCCTATCCCCATAACCCAGTAACCCCACCCAACACTAAGGGCAATTTTGGACACTAAGGGCAATTTATCATGGCCAATCCACCTAACCTGCACATCTTTGGACTGTGGGAGGAAACCGGAGCACCCGGAGGAAACCCACGCACACACGGGGAGGATGTGCAGACTCCGCACAGACAGTGACCCAAGCCGGAATCGAACCTGGGACCCTGGAGCTGTGAAGCAATTATGCTAACCACTATGCTACCGTGCTGCCCATTGTACATGTGACGAGCAAAGGCTTTCCAGGATCATAGTAGGTTAGTAACCCAGACGACGACAATTGTTGCTTTACCCGCCGGAAAGCGGTTTCTTGCGGCTGACCCCAAACCCAGGTGTGATTTTTCTTTAGCAGAAGGTGCAACGGGGCCAGCGTAGTTGCCAGATTGGGGAGGAACTTCCCGTAATAGTTTACGAGACCGAGAAAAGAACGAAGATGCGAAGTGTCAGTCGGGGCGGGGGCCTGTTGAATCGTGCACACCTTCTCTGCGACGGGGTGCAAACCTTCGCGGTCCACCCGATAGCCTAGGTAGACTACTTCCTTAGCCTGAAATACGTACTTTGTGCGACGTAAACAGACTCCAGCCTCCGAAAAGCGTCTAAGGACAGCCTCCAGATTTTCCAAATGTTTCTGCTCCGACGTCCCTGTAATCAAAACGTTGTCTAAGTAGACAGCAACACGTGGTAAACCTCTCAAAATGCCCTCCATAACACGTTGAAAAATAGCGCAGGCAGAGGATACTCCAAAGGGCAACCGTGTATATTCATACAGGCCCCGGTGTGTATTAATCGTTGCATATGGTCGGGAGGCAGGGTCCAGCTCCAACTGCAGGTAGGCGTGACTCATATCTAATTTTGTGAATGAGAGTCCACCTGCAAGCTTCGCGTAGAGATCCTCTATGCGAGGCATTGGATATCGGTCGAGTCGGGAAGTCGTATTCACTAAGTTTATAGTCGCCGCACAAGCGAACTGTGGCATCTGGCTTCATTACAGGTACAATTGGTGCTGCCCAGTCAGCAAAACGGACGGGCCTAATAATACCCAAAGTTTCCAAACGAGTGAGATCCCGTTCTACCTTCTCGGGCAAGGCAACAAAAACAAACAGAGGATAACAAAGAGAGAAATAAGGAAAGAGAGGATCAAATATGAAGGTAGGCTAGCCAGTAACATTAGGAATGATAGTAAAAGTTTCTTTAAATACATTAAAAACAAACGGGAGGCAAAAGTTGACATTGGGCCGCTCCAAAATGACGCTGGTAATTTTGTGATGGGAGACAAGGAAATAGCTGAGGAACTAAATAAGTACTTTGCGTCAGTCTTCACAGTAGAAGACATGAGTAATATCCCACCAATTCCGGAGAGTCAGGGGGCAGAGTTGAATATGGTAGCCATCACAAAGGAGAAAGTGCTAGAGAAACTAAGAGGTCTAAAAATTGATAAATCTCCGGGCCCAGATGGACTACATCCTAGAGTTCTAAAGGAGATAGCTGAAGAAATAGTGGAGGCATTAGTTATGATCTTTCAAAAGTCACTGGAGTCAATGAAAGTCCCAGAGGATTGGAAAATCGCTGTTGTAACCCCCCTGTTCAAGAAGGGAACAAGGAAAAATATAGGCCAATTAGCCTAACCTCGGTTGTTGGCAAGATTCTAGAATCCATTGTTAAGGATGAGATTTCTAAATTCTTGGAAGTGCAGGGTCGGATTAGGACAAGTCAACATGGATTTAGTAAGGGGAGGTCGTGCCTGACAAACCTGTTAGAGTTCTTTGAAGAGAAAACAAATAGGTTAGACCACGGAGAGCCAATGGATGTTATCTATTTTGACTTCCAAAAGGCCTTTGATAAGGTGCCTCACGGGAGACTGCTGAGTAAAATAAGGGCCCATGGTATTCGAAGCAAGGTACTAACATGGATTGACGTTTGGCTGTCAGGCAGAAGGCAGAGAGTTGGGATAAAAGGTTCTTTTTCGGAATGGCAACCGGTGACGAGTGGTGTCCCGCAGGGTTCAGTGTTGGGGCCACAGCTGTTCTCTTTATATATTAACGATCTAGATGACGGGACTGGGGGCATTCTGGCTAAGTTTGCCGATGATACAAAGATAGGTGGAGGGGCAGGTAGTATGGAGGAGGTGGGGGGCTGCAGAAAGAATTAGACAGTTTAGGAGAGTGGTCCAAGAAATGGCTGATGAAATTCAACGTGGGCAAGTGCGAGGTCTTGCACTTTGGAAAAAAGAATAGAGGCATGGACTATTTTCTAAACGGTGACAAAATTCATAATGCTGAAGTGCAAAGGGACTTTGGAGTTCTAGTCCAGGATTCTCTAAAGGTAAACTTGCAGGTTGAGTCCGTAATTAAGAAAGCAAATGCAATATTGTCATTCATCTCAAGAGGCTTGGAATATAAAAGCAGGGATGTACTTCTAAAGCTTTATAAAGCATTAGTTAGGCCCCATTTAGAATACTGTGAGTAATTTTGGGCCCCACACCTCAGGAAGGACATATTGGAACTGGAGCGGGTCCAGCGGAGATTCACACGGATGATCCCAGGAATGGTAGGCCTAACATATGATGAACGTCTGAGGATCCTGGGATTATATTCATTGGAGTTTAGGAGGTTGAGGGGAGATCTAATAGAAACTTACAAGATAATGAAAGGCTTAGATAGGGTGGATGTAGGGAAGTTGTTTCCATTAGCAGGGCAGACTAGGACCCGGGGGCACAGCCTTAGAATAAAAGGGAGTCACTTTAGAACAGAGATGAGGAGAAATTTCTTCAGCCAGAGAGTGGTGGGTCTGTGGAATTCATTGCCACAGAGGGCGGTGGAGGCCGGGACGTTGAATGTCTTTAAGACAGAAGTTGATAAATTCTTGATTTCTCGAGGAATTAAGGGCTATGGAGAGAGGGCGGGTAAATGGAGTTGAAATCAGCCATGATTGAATGGCAGAGTGGACTCGATGGGCTGAATGGCCTTACTTCTGCTCCTATGTCTTATGGTCTTATGGTCTAAGGCGTAAGGCACCGGGCGCGCCGGGAAATAGCGCGGCGTGGCTCCTGGTTCGACTTGGATACGGACTATGGCCCCTTTTATTTTCCCCAAACCGGGCTGGAATACATCTGGGTATCGTCCTAGCACCTCAGTCAACCCTTCAGAAACTGTTTGGAGGATGTGCTGCCATTGCAACCGCAAATGGTGCAACCAGTCCCGACCCAACAGGCTGGGCCCATGGCCGTGCACCACGATAAGTGGGAAACGCCCCTCCTGGCGTCATAGATTTTCATAGAATTTACAGTACAGAAGGAGGCCATTCGGCCCATCGAGTCTGCACCGGCTCTTGGAAAGCGCACCCTACCCAAGCCCAGACCACCCTATCCCCATAACCCAGTGACCCCACTGAACAAACACTAAGGGCAAATTTGGACACTAAGGGCAATTTAGCATGGCCAATCCACCTAACCTGCACATCTTTGGACTGTGGGAGGAAACCGGAGCACCCGGAGGAAACCCACGCACACACGGGGAGAACGTGCAGACTCCGCACAGACAGTGACCCAGCCGGGAATCGAACCTGGGACCCTGGAGCTGTGAAGCAATTGCGCTAACCGCTATGCTACCGTCCATAAACAACAGGGGTCATTGTAGTTCCTGCAATGTCCAGTGGTTCCAACGTGTAGGTGGCCAACATGGCCTGTGAGTCGGTTAATGTAAGAGTCTGTATACCCTGCTTGATGCGGTCGAATGTCCTCTGGGCGATCACGGAGACCGCTGCGCCAGTGTCCAACTCCATCTCAAGCGGGTGACCATTGACCCGTACTGTCACCTTAATGGGGGCCACACGGGGAGCTGCCACACAATGCAGCTGCAGGCAGTCGTCCTCCGTCTCCACGTCCTCAGGAGTAGTCGCCGCAGGTTCATCCACATGGAAGGTACGGCCCCTGGGCTAGTCCCAGTTTCGGTCGGAACGACAGCGCCTCTGGCGCCCCCAGGACCTGCGTCCGCGACAGGGTCGGTAAAGGAAACTTTAATTTATAGGGATCTTAACCTGTCGAACTACGTCAAGTTTGGGGGAAACTTAGTTGATGAATCAAGTCCTGGCGCAATACGACAAGTTGTAAGATTTGTAATATTTGTAGACTATGTAAAGTTGTTAGATTCCTTGTGTTATTCGACTGTGTATAGTTGAAGGAATTTATATCATCTCTGCTATTCGGTTATCAGTAGCACTTTGCGAATACTGGAACTCAGCAGAAATTTGCAGTATAAACTCCTCAGGTGCCAAAAAGAATTGTTTTATTTGTAGTCACTTGATTACAATTTGAAAGTCATTTAAAAGGCAATTCGTAGACAATTCGAAGCTTTCAGAGAATTACAGACATTGGGCGAAATTCTCCGTTATCGGCGGAAAGTCCACCGATCGGCGCAAAAAACGGCGCAAATCCCACTTGCGTCACGTCAAAAAAATGGGACGATAGTCTCCGGCCCAAAATGGGCTAGCAGCGACGTAACGGGATCCGCGCTTGCGCAGTGGTTCACGCCGTGCAGCGTCATACGCGCTGCACGGCGTGACGGCTCATCCCGGGCACGGCCGCAGAGTTGCCCCACGCCACAGCCGGCGTCTGTGGAGGGAAGTGGCAGAGGCCGTCACCGCTGTGGCCCTGACACCACGGACAGGCACCCAGTGCCACAAGAAGGTGAACGACCTCGTCAGAGCAGGCAGGGTGAGCCTCCCCCATATCCCCCCCTCCCCCATATCCCCCCCTCCCCCATATCCCCCCTCCCCCATATCCCCATATCCCCCCTCCTCCATATCCCCCATATCCCCCCTCCCCCATATCCCCCCTCCCCCATATCCCCCATATCCCCATATCCCCCCTCCCCCATATCCCCCATATCCCCCCTCCCCCATATCCCCCATATCCCCCCTCCCCCATATCCCCCATATCCCCCTCCCCATATCCCCCTCCCCCATGGCCCCCATATCCCCCATATCCCCCCTCCCCCATATCCCCCCTCCCCATATCCCCCATATCCCCCCTCCCCCATATCCCCCATATCCCCCCTCCTCATATCCCCCCTCCCCCATATCCCCCATATCCCCCCTCCCCCATATCCCCCATATCCCCCCTCCCCCATATCCCCCATATCCCCCTCCCCCATATCCCCCCTCCCCCATGTCCCCCATATCCCCCATATCCCCCCTCCCCCATATCCCCCCTCCCCCATATCCCCCATATCCCCCCTCCCCCATATCCCCCATATCCCCCCTCCTCATATCCCCCCTCCCCATATCCCCCATATCCCCCCTCCCCCATATCCCCCATATCCCCCATATCCCCCCCTCCCCCATATCCCCAAGTGAATCCAGCCCTAACCTTAACCTCTGCAATGCACGCGCAACCGATGGCGTTCATTCATATACCTGCCTAACACTGTTGCCTTTTACCCCTGCCACCACCCCCCCCCCCCCCACAGGAGAAGCGCACACACAACAATAGGGAGCATGTGAGGACTGGAGGAGGGCCCGCTGATGAGAGGCCACTGACCGCACACGAGGAAAGGGCCCTGGAACTGGCTGGCGGACCTGAGGACCAGGAGGTTGCTGATGCAGAGGTCGGGGGCCCACGAGCAAGTGAGCCACCAACAGCCCGTCCCCATATCCCCCCTCCCCTATATCCCCCTCCCCCGTATCACCTGATTACTGCCTGATGTCTAACCATGCATGCTTCATTGTGTATCGCAGGACCAAACGTCCAGGCACCCATCCCCGCAGATGCACACCGCCCGCAGGATGCCCCTCGGAGACCACAGGAGACGGAGAGACCCGCACCCTCCAGCATGCGACGGCCGCAGGATGCCCCTCGGAGACCACGGGAGACGGAGAGACCCGGACCCTCCAGCATGCGACGCCCGCAGGATGCCCCTCGCACACCACGGGAGACGGAGAGACCCGGACCCTCCAGCATGCGACGCCCGCAGGATGCCCCTCGGAGACCACGGGAGACGGAGAGACCCGGACCCTCCAGCATGCGACGCCCGCAGGATGCCCCTCGCACACCACGGGAGACGGAGAGACCTGGAGCAACAGGGAGACGACACCCCCGTCACGTGCGGGAGCGACCACCCAGCGATGAGGGGGGCAGCCACAGGCCCCCATCACATCCGAGCCAGGACACCACTACCCAGGACACCACTATCCAGGACACCCCTACCCGGGACACCACTACCCAGGACACCCCTACCCGGGACAGCACTACCCGGGACAGCACTACCCAGGACACCCCTACCCGGGACAGCACTACCCGGGACAGCACTACCCAGGACACCCCTACCCGGGAAGACGAAATACCGGACAGTGACTCAGAGTGGATGGGTGGAGACGAACCCCCACCCCAAAGTGCCATGGACTCAGAGTGGGACGAAGAGCACGACACAACGCCACTGCTGTCACCAACACCCTCCACCATCGCAGAAACACTCACCACGGTTGGGCACTTTAGTGATGAGGCGTCTGGTACACTCACTGGTGCGCACAACACAGCCGCCCCGGTACAGCAGGTGGAGGTAGGAGCAGCAGAGGGACCGGGCGGTCGGAGGGCAGCCCAGGCCAAGCGAACATCTGCCGCCCAGCTGGACCCCGGGTTCCTGCAGTTACCACACCCACACATAGATCCGATGCAACCACCGACACGGAGACGGGCGAATAGGGTGACGGGTGGCTTGCGGCGGCTGCGGTCGCAGGTGGAGGAGTCCACCCGCGTCCATGAGCTGGGAGTGGTCCCGGTCATGCGTGCCACCCAGGCTGACACCGCACGGGTGGCGTCCGCGGTGGAGGCAATGGGTGCGACGGTGTCAGACATGGGGAACGGTTTGCGAGGCCTGGGGCCTTCCGTGCAGGCGGCGTCTGTGGCCCAGGAAATGGCTGCCCTCTCACAGGAGGCCATGAGCCAGTGCCAGCGCCAGATGGCAGAGGCGCTCAACGCCATAGCCCAGTCTCAGCAGGCCATGGCCCAGTCTCAGCAGGCCATAGCCCAGTCTCTGCAGGCCATGGCCCAGTCTCTGCAGGCCATGGCCCAGTCTCTGCAGGCCATGGCCCAGTCTCAGCAGGCCATCGCTGAGGGCATCGGCGCCAGTGGCCATGTGCGAGCCGGCGTCGCACTGTCACAGACAGGGTTTGACAACACCCTGGGCTCCATGGCTGCAAACCTGCAGACCCCTGTCGATACCAGCACGGGCCTCCAGGACTGGCAGTGCCAGATGTCGGGGGGGCGTCGGATGGCCAGTCCGTTCGCATCCCCCACCCATGTAGAGGCCTGGGGGCCATCGGGCACCCCGAGGGAGGAGGAGGTGGTGTGGTCCGTCCCGGCTCCCTCTGTAGGGGAGGTCCCGGTACACCGCGACACCTCGGACTCCCCCCCTTCCATCCCAGGTGCATCGGGTGGGCAACGGGCAGGACAGGCTGGCAGCTCGCCATCCCAGTCGCCCGGGCCGCAGCCTGGCCCATCTAGGCCAGGACGCCCCAGGAAACGGCCGCCAAAGGGATCCAGTGTCAGAGGGCAGGAATCACAGGAGTCCACCTCCAGTTCTGCTGTACCGTCTGGGGAACCACGTAGACGTAGTCAAAGGGCCCGTAAGGCCAAACAATTAGACACTGAGTAAGTTGGCACGGGTGCAGGGCACAGATGAGTTTTAGGGGCTAGGGCACGTGCATGAACTCCTTTGGTTATTAAAGTCAATGTTACACCTACCGAAGCTGCCTTTGTGCTCTGTCCAAAGTGTGCGGGCGTGTCATGTACGTTGAGCGCAAGTGTGTGTGTGAGGGGTGGTCTTACCTCAGCCCCAGGTGAGTCTGCCCCCTTCCCCCTGGGCCGCCATCAACATCCCCCGGGCAGAGGACGGGACCGTGCGCTGCAGTGTCACAGCCGCATGCAGGGATGGTCCGGGTGGATGGTGGTACTGTGGCCATGGGTCAGACATAGTCCAACGATGTAGAGCCAGGAGCTCATCGCAGGGCGGGTTGTCATCATCCTCCATGGCCTGCGATAGACACGCGTCCACCCGCAACTGGGTGAGCCTGGCCCGTTGTGCCGCCGGTGGATCGGCAATTGGGGGGGGGGGGTGGTGTGCATGCGGGTGGGGTGTGTGGGGTTGGGGAGGGGGGTGAGGGTGCTGGGTGGTTGGATGGGTGGGGGGTGTGGGTGGTCGGCTGTTGCCATGGTGTGCAGTCTGTGGCCATACTACCCGATTCCCACGCCCATCTAGTCAGTGAAGCGGGCGGCTATCAGTCTGTCCCATGCCCGCTGGGCCAGCCGGTAACGGTGGACAGCCACTCGCCTGTGTCTAGACCGTCTGCCCTGACCATTGCCCCCATCCCCCTCATCTGGGGAGGACTGTGCCTCTTCCTGCTGCTCCTCCACTCCGCCCTCCTCTGCCTGCGGCACATCGCCCCTCTGCTGGGCTATGTTGTGCAGGACGCAGCACACCACAATGATGCGGCCGACCCTATCTGACCGATACTGGAGGGCGCCCCCAGAGAGGTCCAGGCACCTGAAACGCATCTTCAGCACGCCAAAGCACCTCTCGATCACTCCCCTTGTCGCTACATGGGCATCATTGTAGCGGTTCTCCGCCTCATTGCGTGGTCTCCGTATAGGCGTCATCAGCCACGATCGCAATGGGTAGCCCCTGTCGCCCAGCAACCAGCCCCTCAGCCGGGGATGGCGTCCCTCGTACATGCCGGGGATGGATGACCGCGACAACATGAATGAGTCGTGTACACGGCCTGGGTGACGGGCGCTGACGTGCAGGATCATCATGCGGTGGTCGCAGACCACCTGTACGTTCATCGAATAGGTCCCCTTCCTATTGGTGAACACGGCCCTGTTATCTGCAGGTGGCCGCACGGCGACATGCATCCCATCGATCGCGCCCTGGACCATGGGGAACCCGGCAACGGCAGAGAAGCCCACGGCCCGGGCATCTTGGCTGGCCCGGTCCACGGGGAAGCGGATGTAGCGGTGCGCCATGGCATAAAGGGCATCTGTCACTGCGCGGATGCACCGGTGCACCGATGTCTGCGATATGCCGGACAGGTCCCCACTCGGTGCCTGGAATGACCCCGTTGCATAAAAGTTCAGGGCCACCGTAACCTTGACGGACACGGGGAGAGGGTGTCCCCCGCCAGTGCCACGCGGTGACAGGTGTGCCAGCAGGTGGCAGATGTGTGCCACGGTTTCCCGGCTCATCCGGAATCTCCTCCTGCATTCCCGGTCCGTGAGGTCCTGGTATGACTGCCGGAGCCGGTACACACGGGGCGCCCTCGGGTGCCTCCGTTGCCGTGGGGCCGCGACGTCCTCCTCCCCCTCCTCGTCCTGTCGGTCAGGTGTCCCTCCAGCCTGGGCGGCTGCCGCCTGCCTCTCTGCGGCAGCCTGCGCCGCCTCTCTGGCACGCTCCTCCTCATCCTCCTCCACCTCCTCCTCATCCAGGGCAACATAGACATGAGCGGCTGCCACCACGGCGGCCAACATCGCTGGATGGTCTGAAAACATGACGGCCTGGTGGGGGGGGGAGGGGAACGACGACATGTCATCATTGCCCATATCCCCTCCTCCCCCCAGCCAGGTGGCATGGACCGCATGGGTCCAACTGTTGGAGGCTGGCACCTGGCCAGGTGGACCAACTCATTTGCCCTCCCATCACCCTCCTCGACACGGACCCCCTCCCCAACCTCCACCCCAGCACGGACCCCCTCCCCAACCTCCACCCCAGCACGGACCCCCTCCCCAGCCTCCACCCCAGCACGGACCCCCTCTCCAACCTCCACCCCAGCACGGACCCCCTCCCCAACCTCCACCCCAGCACGGACCCCCTCCCCAACCTCCACCCCGGCACGGACCCCCTCCCCAACCTCCACCCCGGCACGGACCCCCTCCAACCCCCAACCTCCACCCC
Organism: Scyliorhinus torazame; assembly: GCF_047496885.1. Classification (NCBI taxonomy): domain Eukaryota; kingdom Metazoa; phylum Chordata; class Chondrichthyes; order Carcharhiniformes; family Scyliorhinidae; genus Scyliorhinus; species Scyliorhinus torazame. The sequence goes on from NC_092724.1 coordinate 72,793,437, forward strand.
AGCACGGACCCCCTCCCCAACCTCCACCCCAGCACAGACCCCCTCCCCAACCTCCACCCCAGCACGGACCCCCTCCCCAACCTCAACCCCAGCATGGACCCCCCCCCCAACCTCCACCCCAGCACGGACCCCCTCCCCAACCTCCACCCCGGCACGGTCCCCCCCCAACCCCCAACCTCCACCCCGGCACGGACCCCCTCCCCAACCTCCACCCCAGCACGGACCCCCTCCCCAACCTCCACCCCAGCACGGACACCCTCCCCAACCTCCACCCCGGCACGGACCCCCTCCCCAACCTCCACCCCGGCACGGACCCCCTCCAACCCCCAACCTCCACCCCAGCACGGACCCCCTCCCCAACCTCCACCCCAGCACGGACCCCCCCCCAACCTCCACCCCGGCACGGACCCCCTCCCCAACCTCAACCCCGGCACGGACCCCCCCCAACCCCCAACCTCCACCCCGGCACGGACCCCCTCCCCAACCTCCACCCCAGCACGGACCCCCTCCCCAACCTCCACCCCAGCACGGACCCCCTCCCCAACCTCCACCCCAGCACGGACCCCCTCCCCAACCTCCACCCCAGCACGGACCCCCTCCCCAACTTACACCCCGGCACGGACCCCCTCCCCAACCTCCACCCCGGCACGGACCCCCTCCAACCCCCAACCTCCACACCAGCACGGACCCCCTCCCCAACCTCCACCCCAGCGCGGACCCCCCCCCCAACCTCCACCCCGACATGGACCCCCCCCAACCCCCAACCTCCACCCCGGCACGGACCCCCTCCCCAACCTCCACCCCAGCACGGACTCCCTCCCCAACCTCCACCCCAGCACGGACCCCCTCCCCAACCTCCACCCCGGCACGGACCCCCTCCCCAACCTCCACCCCGGCACGGACCCCCCCCAACCCCCAACCTCCACCCCGGCACGGACCCCCTCCCCAACCTCCACCCCGGCACGGACCCCCTCCAACCCCCAACCTCCACACCACCACGGACCCCCTCCCCAACCTCCACCCCAGCACGGACCCCCTCCCCAACCTCCACCCCAGCACGGACCCCCTCCCCAACCTCCACCCCAGCACGGACCCCCCCCCAACCTCCACCCCGGCACGGACCCCCTCCCCAACCTCCACCCCAGCACAGACCCCCTCCCCAACCTCCACCCCAGCACGGACCCCCTCCACAACCTCCACCCCAGCACGGACCCCCTCCCCAACCTCAACCCCAGCATGGACCCCCCCCCCAACCTCCACCCCAGCACGGACCCCCTCCCCAACCTCCACCCCGGCACGGTCCCCCCCCAACCCCCAACCTCCACCCCGGCACGGACCCCCTCCCCAACCTCCACCCCAGCACGGACCCCCTCCCCAACCTCCACCCCAGCACGGACACCCTCCCCAACCTCCACCCCGGCACGGACCCCCTCCCCAACCTCCACCCCGGCACGGACCCCCTCCAACCCCCAACCTCCACCCCAGCACGGACCCCCTCCCCAACCTCCACCCCAGCACGGACCCCCCCCCCAACCTCCACCCCGGCACGGACCCCCTCCCCAACCTCAACCCCGGCACGGACCCCCCCCAACCCCCAACCTCCACCCCGGCACGGACCCCCTCCCCAACCTCCACCCCAGCACGGACCCCCTCCCCAACCTCCACCCCAGCACGGACCCCCTCCCCAACCTCCACCCCAGCACGGACCCCCTCCCCAACCTCCACCCCAGCACGGACCCCCTCCCCAACTTACACCCCGGCACGGACCCCCTCCCCAACCTCCACCCCGGCACGGACCCCCTCCAACCCCCAACCTCCACACCAGCACGGACCCCCTCCCCAACCTCCACCCCAGCGCGGACCCCCCCCCAACCTCCACCCCGGCACGGACCCCCTCCCCAACCTCCACCCCGACACGGACCCCCCCCAACCCCCAACCTCCACCCCGGCACGGACCCCCTCCCCAACCTCCACCCCGGCACGGACCCCCCCCAACCCCCAACCTCCACCCCGGCACGGACCCCCTCCCCAACCTCCACCCCGGCACGGACCCCCTCCAACCCCCAACCTCCACCCCACCACGGACCCCCTCCCCAACCTCCACCCCAGCACGGACCCCCTCCCCAACCTCCACCCCAGCACGGACCCCCTCCCCAACCTTCACCCCAGCACGGACCCCCCCCCAACCTCCACCCCGGCACGGACCCCCTCCCCAACCTCCACCCCGGCACGGACCCCCTCCAACCCCCAACCTCCACCCCAGCACGGACCCCCTCCCCAACCTCCACCCCAGCACGGACCCCCCCCCAACCTCCACCCCGGCACGGACCGCCTCCCCAACCTACACCCCAGCACGGACCCCCTCCCGAACCTCCACCCCAGCACAGACCCCCTCCCCAACCTCCACCCCGGCACGGACCCCCTCCAACCCCCAACGTCCACCCCAGCACGGACCCCCTCCCCAACCTCCACCCCAGCACGGACCCCCTCCCCAACCTCCACCCCAGCACGGACCCCCCCCCCCCCCCAACCTCCACCCCGGCACGGACCCCCTCCCCAACCTCCACCCCAGCACGGACCCCCTCCCCAGCCTCCACCCCAGCACGGACCCCCCCCCAACCTCCACCCCGGCACGGACCCCCTCCAACCCCCAACCTCCACCCCAGCACGGACCCCCTCCAACCCCCAACCTCCACCCCAGCACGAACCCCCCCCAACCTCCACCCCGGCACCGACCCCCTCCCCAACCTCCACCCCGGCACGGACCCCCTCCAACCCCCAACCTCCACCCCAGCACGGACCCCCTCCCCAACCTCCACCCAGCACGGACCCCCCCCCCCCAACCTCCACCCCGGCACGGACCCCCTCCCCAACCTCCACCCCAGCACGGACCCCCTCCCCAACCTCCACCCCAGCACGGACCCCCTCCCCAACCTCCACCCCAGCACGCACCCCCTCCCCAACCTCCACCCCAGCACGGACCCCCCCCCCAACCTCCACCCCGGCACCGACCCCCTCCCCAACCTCCACCCCAGCACGGACCCCCTCCCCAGCCTCCACCCCAGCACGGACCCCCCCCCAACCTCCACCCCGGCACGGACCCCCTCCAACCCCCAACCTCCACCCCAGCACGGACCCCCTCCAACCCCCAACCTCCACCCCGGCACGGACCCACTCCCGGCACTCCCCCGGAGCCCAGCCTACTCTAACCACCCCCCCCCCCCCCCACCGCACACACACACACACAAGCCGAGACACACCTCTCCTCACGCAATCAGTCTGCGGCCACGCCATTTCCTGCCCAGAGCCAACCCCCCAGGCCGTCACTCACCTCCTCGCTGGTCGGCGTGAGCCTGTAGCACCGGGTCACGCCGATGAAAAGGAGGTTTGATTCACGTGAACGGTTATCACGTCGACGGGACTTCGGCCCATCCGGAAGGGAGAATATCGGCAGGCCGAAAATCGGCTGCCTTGCGCAGACCCGTGACATTCTCCGCGGCGGCGGCGCCATTAACGCCCCGCCGACTTTTCTCCCTTCGGAGACTTCGGCGGGGGCGGGATCCACGGCGGCCAACGGCCATTCTCCGACCCGGCGGGGGGTCGGAGAATGAGACCCATTATCTTTCTTTGCTTCGGCAGACAGCTCGAAAGTAACTTTTTAAAGGTCAAAGTCTGGCAATGAAACATGAAGAGAGAGAGAAAGCTAATCTTCAGCTAAACTCAAACTCAAAGTCAAAAGTGGACTAACATCACTGACACAGACTGTTAGGCTGACAGAACCCCCAAAGACATCTCCTAAAAACTAAACACTAAACCAAACCTAAAATGGAGACTATAAAGGACAAAACTGACTAAACTAACAGAAAGACAACACAAAGACATCTCCTCAACACACACCCCCAAAGACAATACACTTTCAAAGACAATAAAACCTCAGACAACACACGAAAAAATAAACTAAAATGGCGGGGGAAACTTTTCAGTTATACACTTTCATATCTGTCTTAAGTCATCTAATCACACCCCAATATAATCCTAATTGGTTTGGGTTAGACTCAAACACATTTGATTTGATGGCAAGCCGTCCATCTTCAATGTGCAACATCAGCTTTTCTGACCTAGCTGTTATCTGCATTGTGAACAATGGTGCCTTCATGTTGCCGTGTAGTCAGTCCCTGTCCTTGACAATTAGCACAAGCAGTGTCAAATTATCTTGAAAATATGCATTTGCCAGAACAACGGACTTCAGTAAAAGTGAATTATGCTGTATAAATGGGTATTTAAAACTGGTGCTCAACATTTATGCTTAAACAGCTATCTTTTACCTATACTAGTTGTATTTGAAATACTTGGCTTCTACAGTCGGCGCCTACAAGTCTGACACGGACATGGCTCCTCATCCATTGGTTCTGGAGAAGGCTCCCTTCGGGGAGGAATGTCCGACGGCCACTGGCGTCGGTCCGGACGTCGCCTCACCCAAGGTACCACAGGTGTGCGGGGGGGTGTTTTCGGACGGAAGGGGTTGCGCCCCAAGGCATGCATTTCCATTCCCTGTAGCTCCTGCACTCCTCGTTCTGTGCTCTCTCGGGACAATACTATTTGAATGGCCTGTTGAAAAGTCAATGTTGGCTCAGCTAACAGCTTTCTCTGGGTGGCCGCATTGTTTTTTAAAAAAATATATTTTATTAAAGTTTTTCGATCAAACAAAAATTTCCCATTTTATAACTTTGTAATAATATATACATTGATCGTTTTTAAAATAAGTACTATGCTAACTAACGGCAACTGCCAACAACAAAATAAGAAATAACAGAAATAATATCTAAAATAGTAACTTTGTGAAATCAAATATAAATAACTAATATATAAACACACACATAAAACCCCTGAGGACCCAAATGAGCCCCCCCCCCCCCTCCCCCCTGGGTTGCTGCTGCTGCCTTTCCTATTTTCCCTTATCGCTCTGCGAGATAGTCGAGGAACGGTTGCCACCACCCGGTGAACCCCTGAGCCGAACCTCTTACAGCATATTTTATCCGCTCCAGTTTGATAAACCCTGCCATGTCGTTGATCCAGGCCTCCACACCCGGGGGCTTAGCTTCTTTCCACATAAGTAGAATCCTTCGCCAGGCTACTAGGGACGCAAAGGCCAACACGTCGGCCTCTCTCGCCTCCTGCACTCCTGGCTCATCTGTAATCCCAAATATAGCCAACCCCCAGCTTGGTTTAGAACATAGAACATTACAGCGCAGTACAGGCCCTTCGGCCCTCGATGTTGCGCCGACCTGTGAAACCACTCTAAAGCCCATCTACACTATTCCCTTATCATCCATATGTCTATCCAATGACCATTTGAATGCCCTTACTGTTGGCGAGTCCACTACTGTTGCAGGCAGGGCATTCCACGCCCTTACTACTTCATGTGCAGAGTTGTACCATGTTGTACAGGTTGTTGTTTTATTGTTGTCATTTCTGTCTTGGTCGTTTTCATTGTTGTTGCCGTTCTTTTCGTTGTTTTTGTCGTGCTTATTGTTTCTATTTTTGTTGCTTTCGCTGTTCTTGTTCTTTTTCTTGTCGTGCTTGTTGTTTCTGGGATGCTTCTTGTTGTTTTTGTTGTTCTTGTTGCGCTGCATGTTGTTTTTGTTGTTGCTGTTGATGTTCTTGTTTCTGCTGTGCTTCTTGCGGTTTTTGTTGTTCTTGTTGCGCTCAAGAGTGTTCCGTGTGGATGATTTGAGTCATTGTCATAGTTATTGGTGTCAGTGTCCTTTGTGGTATCTGTTACATTGAGCATTTCTTCCTGAGAATTGTGAGAATGATCTGTTGACCCGGACCCCGACCACCTTCGAGATCACTTTTGCCACACCCACCCAGAACCCATGCAATACCGGACATGACCAAAACATGTGGGTGTGGTTCGCCGGGCTTCCCTCGCATTTCCTGTACCTATCCTCCACTCCAAAAAATCTACTCAGCCTTGCTCCCGTCATGTGCGCCCTGTGTAGAACCTTGAATTGTATCAGGCTGAGCCTGGCACACGAGGACGAAGAGTTTACCCTACTTAGGGCATCTGCCCACAGCCCCTCCTCAATCTCTTCCCCCAGCTCCTCCTCCCATTTTCCCTTCAGCTCCTCTACCATCGTCTCCCCCTCATCTCTCATTTCCCTATATATATCTGACACCCTACCATCACCCACCCATGCCCCCGAAATCACTCTGTCCTGGATCTCTTGCGCCGGGAGCTGCGGAAATTCCCTCACCTGTTGCCTCACAAACGCCCTCACTTGCATATAGCGAAATGCATTCCCAGGTGGCAACCCATATTTTTCTGTCAGTGCTCCCAGACTCGCAAACATCCCGTCTAAGAACAAGTCCTTCAATTTCGCAATTCCTGCTCGCTGCCAAGATTTAAATCCCCCATCTATCCTTCCCGGGATGAACCTATGGTTGTTCCTTATCGGGGACCACACTGAGGCACCCGTCACTCCCTTATGTCGTCTCCACTGCCCCCAAATTTTCAGAGTTGCCACCACCACTGGGTTTGTGGTGTATTTTTTCGGGGAGAACGGTAACGGCGCCGTCGCCAGTGCTTTTAAGCTAGTTCCCCTACAGGACGCCATCTCCAGTCTTTTCCACGCCGCTCCTTCCCCTTCCCTCATCCACTTACATATCATTGACACGTTGGCGGCCCAATAATAATCACTTAGAATCGGCAGTGCCAGTCCCCCTCTGTCCCTACTGCGCTGCAGGAACCCCCTCTTTACTCTTGGGGTCTTTCCAGCCCACACAAAGCTCATAATACTCTTGTCCACCTTCTTAAAAAAGGCCTTTGTAATCAGTACAGGGAGGCACTGGAACACAAAAAGAAACCTCGGAAGGACCACCATTTTAACCGCCTGCACCCTGCCCGCCAATGACAGGGGCGCCATGTCCCATCTCCTAAAGTCCTCTTCCATCTGCTCTACCAGTCGTGCCAAGTTAAGCTTATGCAAGGTTCCCCAGTTCCTGGCCACCTGGATCCCTAAATACCAGAAATCTCTTATTACCCTCCTCAACGGTAAATCGTCTATTCCCCTGCCCTGTTCCCCGGGGTGCATCACAAACAGTTCACTCTTCCCCATATTCAATTTATATCCTGAAAATTCTCCAAACTCCCTGAGTGTCTGCATTATCTCAGGCATCCCCTCCACTGGGTCCGCGACATACAACAACAAATCATCCGCGTATATAATGACACCCGATGCTGTTCTCCTCATCTATGTACCCCCCTCCATTTCCTAGAGCCCCTCAGCGCTATGGCCAATGGCTCAATTGCCAACGCAAACAGTAACGGGGACAGGGGAGATCCCTGTCTTGTACCCCTATATAGTCGGAAGTGGTCAGATCGTTGCATATTTGTAATCACACTTGTCACCGGGGCCCTGTACAGGAGCTGAACCCATCTAATGAACCCCTCTCCAAATCCAAATCTCCTCAGTACTCCTCACAGGTAGTCCCACTCCACTCTATCAAATGCTTTCTCTGCATCCATCGCCACCACTATCTCCGCCTCCCCCTCCGGTGGGGGCATCATCATCACCCCCAACAGCCTCCGTATATTAGCATTCAATTGCCTCCCTTTAACAAACCCCGTTTGATCATCATGCACCACCCCAGGGACACAGTCCTCTATCCTCGTCGCCATCACCTTGGCCAAAAGCTTGGCATCTACGTTCAAGAGGGAAATAGGCCTGTATGACCCGCACTGCAGCAGGTCTTTGTCTCTTTTCAGGATCAGCGATATCGTCGCCTCCGACATCGTCGGGGGTAGTGTCCCCCTTTCCCTAGCCTCATTAAAGGTTCCTGTCAGAAGTGGGGCCAGCAGGTCCACGTATTTCCTATAGAACTCCACCGGGAACCCATCCGGTCCCGGGGCCTTCCCTGCCTGCATGTTCCCAATTCCTTTTACCACTTCCTCCACCTCAATCTGCGCTCCCAGTCCTGTCATCTCCTGTTCCTCAACCTTCGGGAACTCCAGCTGGTCTAGGAAACGCATCATTCCCTCTTTCCCTTCCGGGGGTTGAGCCTTATATAGCCTCTCGTAAAATACCTTAAACACCCCGTTCACCCTCTCCGCTCCCCGTTCCATCTTTCCCTCCTCGTCTCTAACCCCTCCGATCTCTCTCGCCGCCCCCCTCTTCCTAAGTTGTTGGGCTAGCAGCCGGCTCGCCTTCTCTCCATATTCATACTGCACTCCCTGTGCCTTCCTCCATTGTGCCTCCGCCTTACCCGTGGTCAACAAGTCAAAGTCCGTGTGCAATCTCCGTCTTTCCCTGTATACCCCTTCATCTGCAGCCTCCGCATATTGCCTATCCACCCTCAAAATCTCCCCCAACAATCTCTCCCTTTCTTTACCCTCTTGTTTCCCCTTATGGGCCCTTATGGAGATCAGCTCCCCTCTAACCACCGCCTTCAGCGCCTCCCAGACCACTCCCACCTGGACCTCTCCGTCATCATTGATGTCTAGGTACCTTTCAATACATCCCCTCACCCTTACACATACCCCCTCGTCCGCCAACAGTCCCATATCTAATCTCCAGAGTGGGCGCTGCTCCTTTTCCTCTCCTACTTCCAGATATACCCAATGTGGGGCATGATCTGAAATGGCTATAGCCGAATACTCCGTTCCTGCCACCTTCGGGATCAGCGCCCTTCCCAGGACAAAGAAGTCTATCCGGGAGTACACTTTGTGGACATGGGAGAAGAAGGAAAACTCTTTACTCCTTGGTCTAGTAAATCTCCAGGGATCCATTCCTCCCATCTGCTCCATAAAGTCCTTAAGCACCTTGGCCGCTGCCGGCCTCCTCCCGGTCCTAGATCTGGACCGGCCCAGCCCTGGGTCCAGCACCGTGTTGAAGTCCCCCCCCCATTACCAACTTTCCCATCTCCAGGTCCGGGATGCGCCCCAACATACACTTCATAAAGTTTGCGTCATCCCAGTTCGGGGCATATACGTTCACCAGCACCACCGCCTCACCTTGCAATCTGCCACTCACCATCACGTATCTACCCCCACTGTCCACCACTATGGTCTTCGCCTCAAACAATACCCGTTTCCCCACCAGTATTGCCACCCCTCTATTTTTCGCATCCAAGCCCGAGTGGAATACCTGTCCCACCCATCCTTTTCTTAATCTGACCTGATCCGCCAGTTTCAGGTGCGTCTCCTGAAGCATGACCACGTCTGCCTTTAGCTTCTTTAGGTGCGCAAGTACCCTTGCTCTCTTAATCGGCCCATTCAACCCTCTCACGTTCCACGTGATCAACCGGGTTGGGGGGCTCTTTACCCCCCCCCTCGTCGACTAGCCATCTCCTTTTTTAGACCAGCTCCTCACCTGGTTCCCACGCACCCGCTTATCCCCCGGACGGTGCGGGTGGCCGCATTGTTAATACCGCAAACCAAACGGTCGCGTAACATTTCTGACAAGGTCTCACCATAGTCACAGTACTCCGCAATCCTGCGTAGCCTGGATAGAAAATCGGCAAGGGATTCTCCAGGGGTCCTCTCAGCGGTATTAAACCGGTAACGCTGGACTATCGTGGACGGGGTTGGGTTAAAATGTTGCCCCATTATATTCACAAGTTCATCAAACGTTTTGGTGTCCGGCGCAGCTGGGTACGTAAGGCTCCTAATCACCACAAATGTATGCGGGCCGCAGGCGGTGAGCAATATGGCCACCTGGCGCTCGTTTTCGGTGATATTGTTTGCCCGAAAATAGTAACGCATCCGTTGTGCGTACTGGTTCCAGCTTTCCAGCGCAGCATCGAAAACATCCAAACGTCCGTACAGAGGCATGGTATAATAGAAAACAACTTCCAACCTGTATCCAACAAAAATCCAGGGAGGTGGCTTCAGCAGTGTAGACAGCTATTCACTTTAACCCTTGTCGCCAGTTTTGTGAGGGCCACGAAGACTCCAGCACGAGTTTTAAGGATACAAAGTAATAACATTTATTTACAATAACATATATATATAACAGCAGCAGCAACTTCCCTTGCTGCACACTCCTTCCTGCTGGTTCCCAACTGACCAGCTTTATTGACACTTGGAGTTTACTAATGGTTTCTCCGCCCCCCTCATTGGGGAAGCTCATACTCCCACAGGATTGTGGGATTGTCATTAGACCCCAGCCAATGGTAAGCAGGCAGGTTATAACACCCACCCAACACGAAGGGCAATTTTGGACATTAAGGGCAATTTAGCATGGCCAATCCACCTAACCCGCACATCTTTGGACTGTGTGAGGAAACTGGAGCACCCGGAGGAAACCCACGCAGACACGGGGAGAACGTGCAGACTCCTCACAGACAGTGACCCAAGCCGGGATCGAACCTGGGACCCTGGAGCTGTGAAGCAATTGTGCTAGCCACAATGCTGCCATGTTGCCCAAATGGCTGTCTCCTGGCTGCAGAGCACCCCCCTCCCCTCCACGTGGCCTAGCTGCTATGGATATTTTTTATTTTTTAATTCAGAAAGTTAGAGAGGGCACTTCCATCTTGAGGTGCCCTATCTCTCACCGAACAGAAAACATTTCTTCAGTGATGTTGGGCCTCCAATTGGTCCTGCAGCATTGAAAGTCCCCCTGCCTACATCTTCAATTGGACAGTGAGCTCGCTCTCTGGCCTCTAATTGGCTGATTCAGGAATACTCACTGTAACCTGTGTGGTGTTCCCATTGACCCTGAAATCTGTATCCCCACTGAAAGGACAAAAGTCTTGCCCCACTAGTCACGCCAATTAGAGTCCCTGTCCATTATCCCAACTCACAGTCTCCTGCCACACAGCCAATGTTCTAATCAGGTTAATAATTTGTCTTCCATTCTATGCATTTTCAACTTTCATTATACATTCCCCTACTTCACCTCTTCAAACAATTCAACCAGGTTCATCAGGCATGATCTGCACATTGCAATCTCTGCTGCCTCTCTCTCCCTCTCTCAGCTGAAAATTCTCATGCACATTTTCACAATCTAAAGGAAGGGTCCTTGAACGGAAAAAAAAAATAGAATCATAGAATTCCTACAGTGCAGAAGGAGGCCATTAAACCCATCGGGTCTGCACCAACCTTCTGAAAGAGCACGCTACCTAGGCTCACTCCCCTGCCCTATCCCTGTAACCACATGGGTAGAGAGCTCATTCGAAGGGTCAGTCCAGACCCGATGGGCCAAATGACCTCCTTCTGCACTGTATCTATGATCCACACAGTCACCCAAGGCCGGAATCGAACCGAGGCCCCTGGTGTTGTGAGGCAGCGGTGCTAACCATTGTGCCATCCTGTCTCTCCAGTTCAATGTTCAACTTGGAGTAGAAATTGTTGTGAGTTTCTTTTACTTTGTCTTTTCTGTGGCTCTGTTCCAATTATGGCAATCAGTGAGTTTGCCCTTCTTTCTATGTTATCTATGTCCGAATGCTTAGAGTCGCCAGGTATCAAATGATACCACCACAAGTTTCAACCGGCTATCGATCAAAGAGCCAAACACCAATTTATTAGTTCAAGGTCAAGGGTACTTTATTTACACACAATTAGTCATGCAACATAAACACTACTAGTTAACTATACCTATCGACTAAGTCAACCTGTACTTAACTTCGGGCACCCGGCTTAGGTCAGAAAACAGTGGCCGAAGTTCGCTTCTGGATCTATCAGGTTCGAAGGAGTAACTGCTGCTCAGCTAGGCTCATCCGTCTGGTAGCGAGCGTTGAACTTGGTGTTGCTTCTGGTGTTGCTGCACTTGGCGATGGCCGTGACCGGGGTACCAAGAGAGAGCGAACATATGGCGAACTTGGGGCAGCACGGTAGCATTGTGGATAGCACAAATGCTTCACAGCTCCAGGGTCCCAGGTTCGATTCCGGCTTGTGTCACTGTCTGTGCGGAGTCTGCACATCCTCCCCGTGTGTGCGTGGGTTTCCTCCGGGTGCTCCGGTTTCTTCCCACAGTCCAAAGATGTGCGGGTTAGGTGGATTGGCCATGCTAAATTGCCCATAGTGTCCAAAATTGCCCTCAGTGTTGGGTGGGGTTACTGGGTTATTGGGATAGGGTGGAGGTGTGGACCTTGGGTAGGGTGCTCTTTCCAAGAGCCGGTGCAGACTCGATGGGCCGAATGGCCTCCTTCTGCACTGTAATTTCTATGATTCTATGAACTCTTCTCCTTATACTCGGGGGGTTTTCGCGCTCTTTTGGGCGGTCCTTCGATTTGGGCCTTACTAATTGGGTAATCCTTGATCACCCCGTTTGATTCCTTAGCCAATAAGTGGGAGGGGATCTGGATGGCTGAGCATGTCCCAAGCGGTCACTGACCCCGTTGTTTGCGTTTCCCTTGAACAGGGAGTGGCGCCGAAATGTCTGGGACTGTCCCGGTTGTTTTGGTGAATATGGGCCATCAAATGCTAATCGGCCCCATTAAAATGCTAATTGGATGGAGTTTCGATACCGTCTGGACTTCTTGCTTGCAAATATACATTTCAGGCTCTGAGCCTTCCTGAGTCTTGGCTTGTCCATTTTATCCGCCAGGCTTTGCGAGTTTCTCTGTCCCTAGTTGGAAGTGGCCATCCCAGATGGCTGCACTCCGTCCTCTTGATCCTCAACGCGAAGCGTGAAGGATCACAATACTGGGTCTTCTTTACTCTCTGAAATGCCGGGTACCCTTAACCAAGGACAGGTTCTACTCTACTCTGTCCTATGGGTCCAAAATATTTACCTCATTTTCCCTAAACAACACATGTCTAAGAATTTCTAGGGGGCCATTAAACATTCAGTAAAAAGGGGAACCTCTAACTGTCTCTAACTAGAGTACACTCATGCTGCTATTTAATAACCAAAGAATCCAATAACAGCATCACATTTCTCCCTATCACTAACATTCACATTCAGAGAAGTAACTTTATTAACAAGAAAGTAAACCGCGGAATTTATTGAAGAGAAAGGTTCAGAAAGAGTGTGGGGTTTGCTGGGGTCCGAGGAAAGGGGCTCTAAATGTGTTACTGGAGGGTGAAGGGCTCTCCTCCTCCATTTCCACAATCTGATTGTCTGGATGACAGTATGGCTGTCACTAGTAAGGCTTGCATTGTGTATGACAGTGAATATACTGAACGAGATTCTCACACCACGAGGAGGTATCGGGGGCTGGGTGTGTGTGCGGTGTAGTGTCCGGGCTGGGGGTGTTGGGTTGGGGAGTCGTGTTCGGGACCTGTGTGGTGAGGGAGGTAGAGGTGGGTAACGCGCGCAACTGTACTGTTCCAGCGACGATCATGATGCCGATCATCATGGTCGTCTTCATCTTAGTCAGGCTTTCCTTCGCCGTTGAGTATCTTCGTATCTTCCTAGGGGAACAAGCATAGAATCTGTTATCATCGTGTTGTTTAACATCTCGTATGTCGGACTTCCGGTAGTGGCCATGACCTGCTAGGTCGCGCGAACGGCAGCTCCCGCCTGGATTGGTTTTTCGGGCCGCCAAAAGGAGCATCGGCGGTAATTGATGGGCGGGACCGGCGCAGGAACGGACGTGGGAGAGGTTCCCCCCGGTGGTGCATGGAGAGAACCAGGAGCGGAGCCGGTAGATGCGCGAACGCGGGAGAGTTTAAATTAGTTCAGCAGGGGCTTGGGAACTTGAATTGTAGCTCCAGTATACAGGAGGTTGAGAGTAGTGAGGTCATGAGTAAGGTTTCAAAGTTGCAGGAGTGTACCGGCAGGCAGGAAGGTGGTTTAAAGTGTGTCTTCTTCAATGCCAGGAGCATCCGGAATAAGGTGATTGAACTTGCGGCATGGGTTGGTACCTGGGACTTCGATGTTGTGGCCATTTCGGAGACATGGATAGAGCAGGGACAGGAATGGTTGTTGCAGGTGCCGTAGATGCCGTAAATATGTAGATATTTCAGTAAGCGCAGGGAAGGTGGTAAAAGAGGGGGAGGGGTTGCATTGTTAGTCAAGGACAGTATTACGGTGGCAGAAAGGACGTTTGATGAGGACTCGTCTACTGAGGTAGTATGGGCTGAGGTTAGAAATAGGAAAGGAGAGGTCACCCTGTTAGGGGTTTTCTATGGTCCTCCGAAAAGTTCCAGAGATGTAGAGGAAAGGATTGCAAAGATGAAAGCAACAGGGTAGTTGTTATGGGGGACTTTAACTTTCCAAATATTGACTGGAAACGCTGTAGTTCGAGTACTTTAGATGGGTCCGTTTTTGTCCAATGTGTGCAGGAGAGTTTCCTGACACAGTATGTAGATAGGCCAACGAGTGGCGAGGCCATATTGGATTTGGTACTGGGTAATGAACCAGGACAGGTGTTAGATTTGGAGGTAGGTGAGCACTTTGGTGATAGTGACCACAATTCGATTACGTTTACTTTAATGATGGAAGGGCAAGGGTTATATCTGGGGGAAAGGCAATTATGATGCAATGAGGCAAGACTTAGGATGCATCGGATGGAGCGGAAAACTGCAAGGGATGGGCACAATGGAAATGTGGAGCTTGTTCAAGGAACAGCTACTGCGTGTCCTTGATAAGTATGTATCTGTCAGGCAGGGAGGAAGTGGTCGAGCAAGAGAACCGTGGTTTACTAAAGCAGTCGAAACACTTGTCAAGAGGAAGAAGGAGGCTTATGTAAAGATGAGACATGAAGGTTCAGTTAGGGCGCTCGAGAGTTACAAGTTAGCTAGGAAGGACCTAAAAAGAGAGCTAAGAAGAGCCAGGAGGGGACATGAGAAGTCTTTGGCTGGTAGGATCAAGGATAACCCTAAAGCTCTCTATAGAAATGAAATGAAATGAAAATTGCTTATTGTCACGAGTAGACTTCAATGAAATTACTGTGAAAAGCCCCTAGTCGCCACATTCCAGCGCCTGTTCGGGGAGGCTGGTACGGGAATTGAACGGTGCTGCTGGCCTGCCTTGGTCTGCTTTAAAAGCCAGCGATTTAGCCCAGTGAGCTAAACCAGCCCCCCTAGATATGTCAGGAATAAACGAATGACTAGGGTAAGAGTAGGGCCGGTCAAGGACAGTAGTGGGAAGTTGTGCTTGGAGTCCAAGGAGATAGGAGAGGTGCTAAATGAATATTTTTCGTCAGTATTCACACAGGAAAAAGACAATGTTGTCGAGGAGAATACGGAGATTCAGGCTACTAGACTAGAAGGGCTTGAGGTTCATAAGGAGGAGGTGTTAGCAATTCTGGAAAGTGTGAAAATAGATAAGTTCCCTGCGCCGGATAGGATTTATCCTAGGATTCTCTGGGAAGCTAGGGAGGAGATTGCTGAGCCTATAGCTTTGATCTTTAAGTCATCTTTGTCTACAGGAATAGTGTCAGAAGACTGGGGGATAGCAAATGTTGTCCTCTTGTTCAAGAAGGGGAGTAGAGACAATCCAGGTAACTATAGACCAGTGAGCCTTACTTTTGTTGTGGGCAAAATCTTGGAAAGGTTTATAAGAGATAGGATGTATAATCATCTGGAAAGGAATAATTTGATTAGAGATAGTCAACACGGACTTCCGGTGACGGCGGGCAGGAGGCGGCCGCACAATGGAGGGCCCCCGGTCGGCAACGGCATTTTCGGGGCTTTAAGCCTGGTCCCAGGGTCCGCGGAGGACGCAGAAGAAGGGAGAAGGCACGGAGGAGGCACAGTGAAGACACAGGAGGAAAAAGGGCACAGAGAAAAATGTCGAGGGTGAGCAAAAAAACGGCCGAAAAAAAACAGCTGGAGGTCCGTTGGGGAGTGGAAAGGTCACCGCGGGGTCACCAGGAAAAATGGAGGCTGGAGCACCAGGGAAGGCCGCACTGCTTACGGCTGAAGAAATAACTAAGGTGATGGCTGCGGAATTTGAAAAGCAGTTGGCGCAGATTGCGAAATGCATGGAGACGGTGAGGAAGGAGATGAGGGAGGTTTTGAGTGTGCTGGTGGAGGAGGCGGTTTCCCCGGTGAGGACGGAGGTGGCGAGCGCAGTGGCGGAAGTGCGAGAGCAAGGGGAGGCGCAGAAGGAAGTGAAGGAGACGTTATTGCATCACGGTGATCAACTTGCCTCGATGGGGAAAGAGATGCGGAAGGTGATGGATACTAACAAGGATCTGCGAGGAAAAATGGAAGACCTGGAAAACAGATCCAGGCGACAGAATTTGAGGATTGTGGGGCTGCTCGAAGGAGTTGAAGGACCGAAGCTGACTGAGTACTTTGCCGTGATGCTGGCAAAACTATTGGGGGAGGGGGAGGATCCCTTCCGATATGAACTGGATCGGGCTCATCGGTCGTGGAGGCCTATACCAAAGGCGAGTGAGCCGCCAAGGGCAGTGGCTCTGTGCTTCCGTAGGTACAGGGTGAAGGAGAAGGTCCTGAGCTGGGCCAAGCAGAAGCGGGTGGTGCAGTGGGCCGGAGCTGGTATACGTGTATACCAGGACTTTACGGTGGAGCTGGCAAGGAGGCGGGCTGCCTTCAACCGGGTGAAGAGGGTACTGTACATTAGCAAGGTGCGGTACGGCATTGTATATCCAGCGAAGCTGAGGGTGACTTACAAGCTCAGGGACTTTTATTTTGGAACGGCGGAAGCAGCGGAGGAGTTTGCAAAAGCAGAAGGACTGTGGCAGAACTGACAAACTGAGGAATGGCCATGTGCCGATGTAACCTCATGACTGTATTTTCTTCTTTTTTGTATCACTGCGTGCGGGTGTAGAGATTAAAGGAGCCAATGTGGTATATATTTGGACAAGGGAAGGGACGGGACTTTTACTCGAAATGAGAGTTCTTTGGGGTGTAGGTGGATAGGCGGGGTTTGTGTGCTAAAAGGGGATCTCTGGGCTTTCCTAGGGCCGGGCAAGTGGGAAAGGGATCCGGGCGCAGCCGGCCAGTGAGCGGGAGTGAGGTGGGGGGAGGGGCTGCGGCCATCGGAGCCTGGCAGAACAGGGTCCGAGTGGTCTAGCCGGGGTGGAAAGTTGGGGGGAAGGAACCGAGGTTGGGAGGAGGAGTTTTACAAGAGACGGTGGACGGGAGGAGCTGGAGACCTGGGGGGCGGGGGTGGGGGGGGGGGGAGCTGGCGGGGGAGCTGTGTAAGATTGGGGGTGACTACGGGTAATCCCTGATTCCTTTTTGCCATTTGTTTATGTAAACATGCGGGTTGAGTTTGGGGGGTTGGTGGGTAGATGGGATCGTTGTTGTTGTGGGGACTGACATATCTTGCTGATTGTTGTTTGTTGTTGATGCGTGTGAATGTGGGAGAGGATGTGAAAAAGGAGAATAAAAAAAAAAAGTTAAATAAAAAAGAGATAGTCAACACGGTTTTGTGAAGGGTAGATCGTGCCTCACAAACCTTATTGAGTTCTTTGAGAAGGTGACCAAACAGGTGGATGAGGGTAAAGCAGTTGATGTGGTGTATATGGATTTCAGTAAAGCGTTTGATAAGGTTCCCCATACAGAGGCATGGGATTCAGGGTGATTTAGCAGTTTGGATCAGAAATTGGCTAGCTGGAAGAAGACAAAGGGTGGTGGTTGATGGGAAATGTTCAGACTGGAGTCCAGTTACTAGTGGTGTACCACAAGGATCTGTTTTGGGGCCACTGCTGTTTGTCATTTTTATAAATGACCTGGAGGAGGGCGGAGAAGGATGGGTGAGTAAATTTGCAGATGACACTAAAGTCGGTGGAGTTGTGGACAGTGCGGAAGGATGTTACAAATTACAGAGTGACATAGATAAGCTGCAGCGCTGGGCTGAGAGGTGGCAAATGGAGTTTAATGCAGAAAAGTGTGAGGTGATTCATTTTGGAAGGAATAACAGGAAGACAGAGTACTGGGCTAATGGTAAGATTCTTGGCAGTGTGGATGAACAGAGAGATCTCGGTGTCCATGTACATAGATCCCTGAAAGTTGCCACCCAGGTTGTTAGGGTTGTTAAGAAGGCGTATGGTGTGTTAGCTTTTAATGGTAGAGGGATTGAGTTTCGGAGCCATGAGGTCATGTTGCAGCTGTACAAAACTCTGGTGCGGCCGCATTTGGAGTATTGCGTGCAATTCTGGCCGCCGCATTATAGGAAGGATGTGGAAGCATTGGAAAGGGTGCAGAGGAGATTTACCAGAATGTTGCCTGATATGGAGGGAAGATCTTATGAGGAAAGGCTAAGGGACTTGAAGCTGTTTTCATTAGAGAGAAGAAGGTTAAAAGGTGACTTAATTGAGGCATACAAGATGATCAGAGGATTGGATAGGGTGGACAGTGAGAGCCTTCTTCCTCGGATGGTGATGTCTAGCATGAGGGGACATAGCTTTAAATTGAGGGGCGATAGATATAGGACAGATGTCAGAGGTAGGTTCTCTACCCAGAGAGTAGTAAGGGCGTGGAATGCCCTGCCTGCAACAGTAGTGGACTCGCCAACACTAAGGGCATTCAAATGGTCATTGGATAGACATATGGACGATAAGGGAATAGTGTAGATGGGCTTTAGAGTGGTTTCACAGGTCAGCGCAACATCGAGGGCCGAAGGGCCTGTACTGCGCTGTAATGTTCTATGTTCTATGTTCTAACGCGGGGAAGAAGGTCGAGAAGGTCCGGGAGGAGGAAGGTGGTGGAGAACGAGAACGAGATCCTGGGCCTGGCGGTGAAGGTGGAGGCGCACGAGGCGCTCCATAAGAGATGGCAGGAGAGGCTGGATGACCTTGAGTGCAGGTCTCGGAGCCATAATCTGCAGATCCTGGGCCTTCCTGAAGGAGCGGAGGGGGCAGACACGAGAACGTATGTGGCCACAATGTTGGGGACGTTGATG
Organism: Scyliorhinus torazame; assembly: GCF_047496885.1. Classification (NCBI taxonomy): domain Eukaryota; kingdom Metazoa; phylum Chordata; class Chondrichthyes; order Carcharhiniformes; family Scyliorhinidae; genus Scyliorhinus; species Scyliorhinus torazame. The sequence continues at coordinate 72,812,201 of NC_092724.1, forward strand.
GGCGCGGGGGCCTTCCCGCGGCCCTTGGAGCTGGATGGGGTGCACAGGGTTCTCGCCAGAAAGCCGAGGGTAAACGAGCCACCGAGGGCGATGGTGATACGGTTTCAGTGCTTGGCAGACCGGGAGCGAGTCCTGCGGTGGGCGAAGAAAGAGCGGAGCAGTAAGGGGCTGGTTTAGCACACTGGGCTAAATAGCTGGCTTTTAAAGCAGACCAAGGCAGGCCAGCAGCACGGTTCAGTTCCCGTACCAGCCTCCCCGAACAGGCGCCGGAATGTGGCGACTAGGGGATTTTCACAGTAACTTCATTGAAGCCTACTTGTGACAATAAGCGATTTTCATTTCAAGTGGGAGAACGGCGCGATCTGAATTTACCAGGACCTGGGAGTTGCGCTGGCGAGGAGGCGTGCAGGTTTCAACCGGGCGAAGGCGGTCCTCCACAGTAAAAGGGTGAAGTTTGGGCTCCTGCACCCGGCGAGACTATGGGTAACATACTAGGACAGGCACCACTATTTTGATACCCCAGACGAGGCGTGGTCGTTCATCAGGCAGGAGAAGCTGGACCTGAACTAGGGACGGTTGTATGCGGGAGAAATGTGCGGGTGGGGAGGGACCGAGGGGAGGACGGCGGGTAAAGCATAAGTTTATGGGCATGTCTGCCCTAGTTTGGCCGGTGGTTTTGTTGCTTGTTTTGTTTGTTTTCCAGGTGCTTTGTTTTCCAGGTGTTCGGTGCTAGGGGGCGGGAAACGCCCGGGACGGGTTGTCTGGCGCACGGGGAGGTCCCAGATGGCACTTGCCCCTCTACCCTGTGGGGGAGTGGGGTAGGGTGGCCCGAAGGAGGCAACAAGTTAAGGGTTGGTATATAGAGGCGGGAGCGGCCGGGGTCAGCATGGGTGAGCTGACTCACGGAAGCACAATGGGGGGGAAACCAGAGCTAAGCGGATGCTTGGTGGTGGGGGGGGGGGTTGCTTTGCTGACTGAAGGGGAGCCAGGTGAGGGGTATGGAGGGAGAGTCGGGCGGGGGGGCCGCCGAGGGGAGAGCTGGAGGAGGGAGGTGGGGGCTCGCGGCTTGCTGAAAAAGGGAGATGGTTAGTTGGCAGGATGGGGGGGTGGTCAACCCCCCCGACCAGGCTGATCACGTGGAACATGAGGGGCCTGAATGGGCCAGTCATGCGGTCCCGCGTGTTCTTGCATTTGAAGGGGTTGAAGGCAGACGTGGCCATGTTGCAAGAGACGCACTTAAAGCTCGCTGACCAGACGAGGCTGAGGAAAGGATGGGACAGGTGTTTCACTCGGGGCTAGACTCCAAGACCAGAGGAGTTGCCATTTTGGTCAGTAAACGAGTGGCATTTGAGGCGGGGAGCATCGTGGCGGACAACGGGGGCAGGTATATAATGGTGAGTGGCAAGCTGCAGGGGGCCCGTGTGGTGTTAGTGAATGTATATGTCCCGAACTGGGACGATGCGGACTTCATGAGGCGCGTGTTGGGTAGGATCCCGGGCTTGGAGATAAGTCACCTGATAATGAGAGGGGACTTTAATACGGTCTTGGATCCGAGCTTGGACTGTTCCAAGTCCAGAACGGGAAAGAGGCCGGCGGCGGCCAGGGCCTTGTGGGAGTTCATGGGCCAGATGGGGGGAGTGGACCCCTGGAGGTTTGCGCGGCCAAGGACGAAGGAGTTTTCCTTTTTCTCTCATGTCCATAAAGTCTGTTCGTGAATAGACTCCTTTATGCTGGGTAGGGCGTTAATCCCGAGGGTGGAGGTGGTCGAATACTCGGCCATTGCGGTCTCGGACCATGCCCCAAACTGGGTGGACCTGCGACTGGGGGCAGAACGGGGTCAGCGCCCTCTCTGGCAACTGGATGTGGGGCTGCTGGCGGACGAAGAGGTGTGCGGGTGGACAAGGAGGAGTATTGAGAATTATGTGGAAGCGAACGACACAGGAGAGGTGATGGTGGCAGTGGTTTGGGAGGCTCTGAAGGCGGTCATTAGGGGAGAGTTCATCTCCATTAGGTACCATTGAGAGGAGAGGGCGGAGAGGGAGAGACGGTGAGAGAGATACTCAGGATAGATAGGAGGTACATGGAGGCCCCAGAGGGGGGGGCTGTTGAACGAGCGCCGGAAATTACAGGCGGAGTTTGACTTGCTGACCACGGGGAAGGTGGAGGCACAGCTGAGGAAAGTGAAGGGGGCAGTTTATGAGTATGGGGAGAAGGCGAGCAGGATGCTGGCGCAAAAGCTGCGCAGAAGGCAGGCAGCCAGAGAGATTGGGGGAGTGCGGGATAGGGAAGGCAACATGGTGCTGAGCCCAGAGAGGGTTAATGAAGTCTTCAGGGAGTTCTACGGGAAGTTATATGAGTCGGAACCCCCCGGGGAGGGGGAAGGGTTGAGGCAGTTCATGGACCGGTTGAGGTTCCCAAGGGTGGACACAGAGTGGATGGAGGGACTGGGGGCCCCGATTGAGTTGGAGGAGGTAGTCAGGGGGCTGGCAGGCATGCAGACAGGCAAGGCCTCGGGCCCGGGCGGCTTCCCCGTAGAATTTTATAAGAAGTTCTCGGAGCCCGCTCCTGCTGAGAACCTTCAATGAGGCAAAGGAGAAAGGGAACCTCCCTCCGACAATGTCGCAGGCATTGATCTCGCTCATCCTGAAGAAGGAGAAGGATCCGCTTCAGTGTGGGTCCTACAGGCCGATATCGCTCCTGAACGTAGATGCCAAGCTGTTGGCAAAACTTCTGGCCACTAGATTAGAGGATTGTGTCCCGGGAGTGATTGAGGAGGACCAGACGGGTTTTGTTAAGGGCAGGCAGCTGAACACGAACATGAGGAGGCTCCTGAATATCATCATGGTGCCCTCGGGGGGGGGGGGGGGGGGGGGGGATTTTCATTTTCATTTTTCAACAAGAATAACGAGATCCACACTATATACAAACCAGGGAAACGATCAAACAAAGCAATTCAGAGAGTCTATAAGTCCACAAAGTTCATAAATTAAGTCTCTGAGGTGGGTGTCGAATTCTGGTTGACCGCCTCAAGGGTGGGTCGAGAGCCGCCGGTTCAGGATTGGGCTGGACTGCGTCAGAGTCAGGGGGATGCAGAGTGACAAAGAGCTCTGCATAGTCCGTGGCAGGGTCAGCAGGAGGGCGAGACGACAGTGGAGGATCACGTGACGAGCGTGGAACGAGACGAAGATTGCGGCACAGAATAGAGCCATCCGGTAGACGAACCAGGAACGAGCGGGGGTCCACCTGCCGAAGGACAACAGCGGTTACAGACCAGCCACCATCTGGAAGATGGACGCGGATGATGTCATCTGGAGCCAGAGCAGGGAGATCAGCTGCACGGGAGTCATGAGCCGCCTTGTGCTGTGCACGAGACAGCGGCATCCGGCGAAGGACCAGAGCGTGGTCGAGGTTTGGGACATGGATGGACGGCACCATCGTCCTCAGGGTGCGACCCATGAGTAACTGGGCTGGCGGCAGGCCAGTGGACAGCGGGGCGGAGCGATAGGCCAGCAAGGCAAGGTAGAAATCGGACCCAGCATCGGCAGCCTTGCATAGGAGCTGTTTGACTATATGTACTCCCTTCTCCGCTTTGCTGTTGGATTGGGGGTACAGGGGACTGGATGTCACATGGGCAAAATTGTACCGCCTGGCAAAGTTGGGCCATTCCTGGCTGGCGAAGCAGGGACCATTGTCTGACATAACCGTGAGCGGGATGCCGTGTCGAGCAAATGTTTCTTTACATGCACGAATGACGGCAGACGAGGTGATGTCGTGCAACCGTATCACCTCCAGGTAATTCGAAAAGTAGTCCACAATCAGGACATAGTCTCTATCCAGCGCGTGGAACAGGTCGATGCCCACCTTGGTCCATGGTGATGTGACCAACTCATGGGGCTGCAGGGTCTCACGTGGGTGGGCCGGCTGGAAGCGCTGACAAGTGGGGCAGTTGAAAAAGTCCCCAAACACCCTTAGGATCTGCATGATCTCCACCATCCCCTCCACTGGATCTGCCACGTACAGCAACATGTCGTCCGCATACAGCGAAACCCGGTGTTCCTCACCCTCTTGAACCAACCCCCTCCATTTCCTGGACTCCCTTAGTGCCATGGCCAAAGGCTCGATTGCCAATGCGAACAACAAGGGGGACAGGGGGCACCCCTGCCTCATCCCTCGGTATAGCCGAAGGTACTCCGACCTCCGCCGATTCGTAGCCACACTCGCCACCGGGGCTCTATATAGGAGCCTGACCCACCTGATAAACCCCTCCCCGAACCCAAACCTCCGCAACACTTCCCACAGATACTCCCACTCCACCCGGTCGAAGGCCTTCTCCGCGTCCATAGCTGCCACTACCTCCGCCTCTCCCTCCACCGATGGCATCATAATCACATTGAGGAGCCTCCGCACATTGGTGTTTAGCTGCCTGCCCTTTACAAATCCCGTCTGGTCCTCATGGATCACCCCAGGGACACAGTCCTCAATTCTCGCGGCCAGCACTTTTGCCAGCAACTTAGCATCCATATTGAGGAGCGAGATTGGTCTATACGACCCACATTGCAGTGGGTCCTTCTCCCTCTTTAGAATCAGCGAGATCAGCGCCTCGGACATTGTCACGTGCCCGCGCCTCCCGCATCCTCCAGTTCCCCAGACGGCGGACCCCGCCCCGACCACCTCTCCTATTTCCAGTTCTCCATTGGCCAATGCAGCAGCAACCCTATACCCCCGCCCCCCCCCCCCCCCCCACCCGCTAGATCAGTATCTAGCTCTTTTGCTCCCCCCATAACACTCCTGTAAGTCAGCTGACTCCTGCTGACCTCGGCCTCTCCCGCCTTCCCATCGACCCCCCAGTGTGGGAATCCCCCCTCCCCCTCAGTCAGTGTGCGCTCCTCCACCCCCCACCGCCTTCCTTCCCTAGTGCGGGAAAAAGCCCGCACTTTTCTGAGCCGGCCCCGCCCCCTCTGGCGCAGCTCTTTTTGCGGCCTTATCTCAATTCCCCTTTCCCCGGGCCTCCCCTCCCTCCACCACCAGTGCCCACACTCTCCCACAGCCTCTCCATCAAATCCCTTCACCCATCCCCATCCAGCACCCAACCAATCGAACATTCCCACACGCAGTTAAAACCATATATATATACAAAAGACATCCCCCCCCACAACCCCAGTCTCTCAATTTGTGTTCAACTTTTCTGCCTGTATGAAGCTCCAAGCCTCCTCGGGCGTTTCAAAATAGTGGTGCCGATCCTGGAATGTGACCCACAATCGCGCTGGCTGCAGCATACCGAACTTCACCCCCTTCCGATGTAGCACTGCCTTAGCCCGGTTAAAGCCAGCTCTCTTCTTGGCCACCTCCGCACTCCAGTCCTGGTAAATTCGGATCTCCGTGTTCTCCCACCCGCTGCTCCGCTCTTTCTTGGCCCATCGCAAAACACAGTCTCTGTCCATGAAGCAGTGAAACCTCACCACGACAGCCCTTGGCGGCCCGTTGGCCTTGGGTCTCCTCGCCAGGACCCGGTGAGCCCCATCTAGCTCCAGGAGGCTCGGGAAGGCTCCCGCACCCATCAGCGAATTGAGCATCGTGCTCACATATGTCCCGGTATCGGACCCCTCCACTCCTTCGGGGAGACCCAGAATCCGAAGATCCTTCCTCCTCGACCTATTCTCCAGGTCCTCAAATCTTTCCGCCCACCTCTTGTGCAGCGCCTCGTGTGCCTCCACCTTCACCGCCAGGCCCAAGATCTCATCCTCGTTCTCTGAGGCTTTTTGCCGCACCTCCCGGATCGCCGCCCCCTGGGCCTTCTGGGTCTCCACTAGTTTCTCAATCACAGCCTTCATTGGCGCCAGCATTTCGGTTTTCAGCTCCTCAAAGCAGCGTCTGAGAAACCCCTTCTGCTCCTGCGACCACTGCTCCCATGCTGCTTGGTCTCCACCCGCCGCCATCTTGCTTTTTCTCCCTCTCACTTTCCGCTGCTCCAAGATCACTTTTTTCACCTCTCCAATCCTGGTCCAATCCATATACTGCCAGGGGGGACCTTGCTGTCACCTTCCCATACTGGAAGCCGTCAAAAAATTTCCATTGAGGCCCCTCTAGTGAGCCCAACCGTCCGTTCTCGGCGGGAGCTGCCGAACGTGCGACCTACCTAGGCATAGCCGCAACCGGAAGTTCGTTCCATTGCCTTCATGGCCATCCTTACAAATACTTCTTGTCATAATATACATGCAGGTATATGATGGTGCACAGACAGGCAGTGATTGACGCACAGGATGACCAGTGAACACACAGAACACAGCAGCCAATCACCAGACAGGACATGACCACTATAAAGCCAGAGGGCACTAGTTTTCCCACTCTCTTGGGATCCAGCCTCTGAGACAGTCAGAGCCCGTGAGCAGCAACTAGAACATACACCATGTGGTAGTAAGATAGTCTGGTCAGGTTAGCCTCAGGTCTCCAGTCAAGTCAGCATAGTGTCAACCCACAGTTAAAGTATGTATGGTAGTGAAGAGTTCAATAAAATCAAGTTGCATTTCTTTACGTGTTGGAAGCCTGTCTCTCTCACTGCTGCAGTAAACGCAGTCCTCGCAGACCCGGCATACCCAACACATCATGGTACCAGTGAGTCATGCTCGAGTTTGACGGACCTACCTTGAGATAGTCTGCCTTTGACCAGCGATCAGCCATCCGGTAACATGGACAGCGTCCGCCCTCCCCCGCAGCTCCGCATCGCCGGCAACCTCGGTGCGAACTGCAAGATTTTCAAGCAGACGTTCCAGCTGTATCTTGACGCCACCGACCTGGAAACCGCATCGGATGCCAGGAAGATCGCTCTCTTCCTCTCTACGGCCAGGGACCACGCTATCCACATCTTCAATTCCCTCACCTTTGCTGAAGGCGAGGACAAGACAAAGTTTAAAACAGTCCTGCTGAAGTTCGACAGCCACTGTGACATCGAAGTCAACGAGAGCTTTGAACGCTATGTGTTCCAGCAGAGGTTTCAGGGTAAGGATGAACCTTTCCAGTCCTTCTTAACCCATCTCCGTATCCTCGCGCTGTCCTGCAATTACGGCTCCACTTCTGACTCCATGATCCGCGACCAGATTGTTTTCGGGGTCCACTCTGATCCCCTTCGCCACCGGCTCCTTAAAGTTAAGCAGCTCACCCTTACCATCGAAGCCTGCGTCCTCCACGAGCACGCTAACAACCGGTACTCCCATATCAATGCGGCAGAGATGGCGCGGCAAGGCCCCACGATGCGGAGTGGGTGCAGGCCGTAAAACAGCTCCATGGCCTGAGTCTGGATGAGGGCGGCCATTTTGCGTGCTTTTCCCGGGCTCCTGTGCATGCGCGCCACGACCAATGGGACAGCGAGGCCGACGACCGAACTGCGTAGGTGCCCCCATCGTTCGGCCACACCGTGCATGCGCGGTGGCGCACGGAGCGTCCTGACGACGGCGACATGACGTGCAACAACCGTGGCACCGCCCATTTAAAGCAGCAATGTCCCGCGAAATCTCGACGCTGTCTCCAGTGTGGCAAGCTTGGCCACTATGCAGCCCTGTGCAGATCTGCTCAACTGCCCAATACACAGCGATCCCAGTCGCAGCGCAGGAACGTCCGGTCAGTACAGCAACCCGTTGCAGACCCCAACATGGTTCCAGATTCCAACACCGAGGGCATCACATCCCCATTCCGGGTGGGCATCATCACCAAACATACGATACTGTCAGCGAAGAAGGTGAAACAACTCCCAGTGATGAGCATTGATCTGGTGGTGTGCCACCCTGTAGCCACCTGGGTTGGCCAATTCCCGACGTAAAATGGAGAACAGCAAAGGCTGAAGGGAAATTCAGCCAACACAGGCAAAAACTAGCAGGTGCAAGATTACTGCATATTAAACTCTGCAAAAGTCCAGACAGCATCGATACCAGCAACCATCGGCATAATAATGTAGCAGCCATCTACATACTAATGAGCAATTCCCGGGAACAATCGAAACATTTAAGGTAAACAAGGCCAAGCCAGACTCCTCGGCGCCAGCAGGAGCCAACACAAAAGAGGTTAACGGACACCTAAAGACTGCCCATCAATCAGGGAAGAGCTCCAGTATTGGAGAAATCGAACCAAGCGATTGGAACGAAGTCCAATCACTTGAAACCAGGTACGGGGTCCGCCCCGAAGGGCGGGAAGCCTCTGGGGACTATAAAGTAAAGCCCCCAAGTTTAAATCATTCTTCTTGAAAGGGTCACTCAGCAACGCGAACCAACCCTTGACAGTGACCTCTCCAGCTGCTGCCAAAGAACGTAAGTCTCAAGTCAACGCTCGCTATGAGATAGGCGCTCCCAGCTACCAGTCCATACCAGCTTTTGAATCCCGCAGACTCAGAACCCGAACAAAAGGCCATTTGTTCCCCTGACCTGGTGGGCCAGTCCGAAGCTAAGTATAGGCCTGTTAGTGATAGAAATAGCTGAGAAAGTAGAGTTTATGCATGAGTAGATTTGACTGTGTAAATAAATGTGCTTTGATTTGAATCTTACTAATTGGTGTACTGAGTTATTGATCATTACTTGAACTTGAACCTCGTGGCGGTATCATAAAGATACCTGGCGACTCTAGAGCAAACGTTATAAAACAGAGCCAATTGAACCAACCAAAACTTAGCAACATATTACTGGCGACATCTGACGGGACCCGATCTAGAAGTGGCTTAACCATTCCGGGAGAACCCAAAATTTGAATTAGAAATCCAATTGGGAACAGAAAACCACAAGTGTTCAAGCAGTTCTGATCAATCCTCATAATTCGGAAGTGTGTTAAATGCATGCGTAACTAACAGGGCGATAAAGTAATACTGATAGATTTTTGTTGCGACAAAACTGTCGGGAGTTTGTATTCCGGAAAATAGCGAAAGCCGTACCCGTAATTACAGCACTACCTTAATACCCCTTGTTCCAAATTTTAAAAGAAGCATTCAGAGAATAAAGATGGCAATGCAGGCAATGCAACGCCTTGTGAACCCCGAAGAATTTGTGGTCGCAGCGACCAGCAGTAGAGTAGGACAGTGTCCCGTTTGGGAAGAGGAAATCAGAAAGTACCTCAAAGGGAAAGGATGGCCCCTTTGGAGCGAATTCTGTAACAATGAGGAAAGAGGTCCCGGGAGTATAGGACATACTTGGTGGGAGAACCTGAGCGAGATTCACAAGAAGAGCTTAGGTTCTAGGAAAAGCTTGCAAGCCGATGGCAATCGTGTCCTTTGTGGGACGTCCATGTTGTTTGGGGACAAATGGGCGCGGTCTAAGTCTCCGGAAACTGCTGCGAAATGGATCCACAGGCGTCCAGCAAACACTGTGGGGTGCTCGGTTTTCTTTTGTCTGCATTTATTGAGGCCATCTACGGGGTCACCCCTGTTATACCCGATCGTGTCCAGGATCGCGGAGTGCATTTCTGCAAGGGTGCCTCCTCCTACATCGTTAGGACGCTCCGGAAAGAGATAGAAGGCATACATCGAATGAGCAAGGTCGATATCAGCGAGGTAGAGAAAGAGAACGTAGAGTTAAGGAGGAAGTTGGCAGCAAAAGACGGAGAGGTGGATGATGCCAAGGGGGCACACCAGTCTTGTCTGGCGCACTTAAGCAGCTTCCAATCCCAGTACGAAAAGGCCTATCAGGACACGCAACGTGCAGTCCTGGTACGAGAGGAAACAGAGAAGCAGGTAGAGGCATTGCAGAGGCAGTGTAGTGACCTGAAGGCAGCGTTAAGAGCACTCCATGCTGCCACCACGGAGCAAAGACAAAGCTCATTAGACCACGCAAAGTGCCGGAAGCAGATTGCAGAACTGCAATCTCTGCTTTCAGTTCAAAAAGGATTCCAGGAAACCTTTGGATAACAGCTAGATGAGGAAGACGGCCCTGATTGGGAAGAATTAAATGAGACAGCGCAGAGATATGTTCAGGGAACATGTGCACAGGGAAAGCCCCAGAAGAGAAAAGCACCCCAGCCCCCCACAGAGCAGATAGTTCGGGCTCCAATTAACCCAGTCACCACCCACCGCACAGCCACATCTGACGACACGGAATTTCTGTACACCACCCCCTTAACAGTGACCCAATTACGGGACGCGTGCGATAAAATCAAAGTGTTCCTCCCCACCTCAGATCCCCACCACTTCTTTGCCAGAGTAAAACAGCAGGCGACCATGTACGGCCTGGATGAGCGAGAGCAAGTAAAGCTCACAGTTTTGAGTCTAGACCCTTCGGTCGTAGCAGCCCTTCCCGACCCACAGAACGTAGGAGGAGGCACCCTTGCAGAAATGCATACCGCGATCCTGGACACGATCGGGTATAACAGGGGTGACCCCGTAGATGGCCTCAATAAATGCAGACAAAAGAAAACCGAGCACCCCACAGTGTTTGCTGGACGCCTGTGGATCCATTTCGCAGCAGTTTCCGGAGACTTAGACCGTGCCCATTTGTCCCCAAACAACATGGCCAAATGGACCCGCACCCTTATCTCCCATGCCACAGAAACAGGACAAAAAGCTTGTGCCAATTATGATCCCTCAGAGGAGGCTCATAATGAGAAATGGGTTGTAAAAAGATTGTCCCGCACCTGGGAGCACTCTGTTCAAAACAAACCCACAAATAAAAATCCCGAGGAACAGCAGGCAGAAACAGGCATACACACAGTTAAAACACACCAGAAACCCGCATGGGTAAATGAAGGCAAGAACAGCCCCCCACAAAAGTCACAGGAGTGTTACAACTGTGGACAGTTGGGACACTTTGCAAGAGAATGCAATGCCCGAGAAAAGCAACAGAGAGCCCAGCTGACAGGCACTCTAAATAAGAACAGGATAAAGCCAATACATAACGTTAGCACCCGTTCAGAGCAGACGGACACGAACGGCACGGACTGACGGTGTTCGGGCTCCCCCAGTTGGGTCTGCGACACCCTTTGGGATAGGTCCGGCTGACCAGTAGTTGCAGCAAAGATACGGGGACAGCCCATCGAATTTCTTTGGGACATAGGAGGATCCCGCACCACAATCAATTCCTCCACCATATTCCAGAAAGACACGTTGGCCACTACAGCCACCATCACCCTCAGCGGCTTTACAGGCCACTCACAGCAGGGACACATCACAGCCCCTGTATCCATTCAGATTGGCAATATAACGAAAAAGCACCCCATAGTTTTAGTCGATCTGCCCCACACAGCAGAACACATTCTGGGAATTGACTTTATGAATTCCCACAACCTATCCTTTGATCCAGTCAACCAATGTGTCTGGAGAATGGCAAGATCTGCAAGAGCCCCCGCAACGCTCACCATAGGAGAATATGCAAACAAGATTAGCGCAGTAGGCAAATTTTGGTTTGACCCGACTACGATTAGCACGGACAAGCAGGTTAGGGCAGTTTTACAGACGAACAGGACAGCATTCGCGACCCACAAACACGACTGTGGCCGGATGACTGGTTCAGTACAGATCACAGGACCTGACCCTAGACCCCAAAAACAGTATGGATTTCCCCAAGAGGCAGAGGGAGAAATCTCAAAGGTAATCGATAGCTTATTAGAGCAGGGCGTACTTAGATCAGTAGCCTCCAATAATAATGCCCAGATTTGCCCAGTGAGAAAGCCCGATGGATCATGGCGACTGACCATCGATTACCGGGAACTCAACAAAATCACCCCCGCAGCAGCCCCCACAGTAGCAACAAGTCCCGAGACCATGCTCAAGCAGGGACTCAATTCACAATACTTTACGGTTTTGGATATCAGTAATGGATCCTGGTCCATTCCACTGGCAAAGGCGTGCCAGTACAAATTTGCCTTCACCTTTAAAAACCAACAGTACACGTGGACATGCCTTCCACAAGGATTCCACAACTCCCCCTCCATTTTCCACTGACAGTTGACAAATGGATTATCGAAATTTTCTCGACCCGAATGTCTGGTCCAGTATGTGGACGACCTACTACTGCAGACAGACACCAAGGCAGAGCACATCGAACTTCTGGCCGAACTCCTGGAACTCTTACATTCAATTGGTTGTAAAGTAAATCCCATAAAGGCCCATATTTTGGAAAACAAGGTGATATATTTGGGTACAATTATCACACATGGTAACCGTGAGATCGAGCACAAAAGAATTGACTCGATTGCCAAATTGCCCCTTCCCCAGAACGTTTCAGCCCTCCGGTCATTTTTAGGACTGGTTGGCTACTGCCGAAACCACATTGACGGTTTCGCCAGCAAGGCAGCACCCCTCTTGGAACTCCTAAAGAAAGGAGCCCCTTGGGAATGGCTTCCGCAGCATACGGATGCTGTGGACTCGTTGAAAAGAGCACTCATTGCAGCCCCTGCACTACAAGTTCCAGACCCGCTTTCCCCCTTTGCTATAGAGATAGCTAGCACAGACCGTACCCTTTCGGCCGTGCTCCTCCAGGAACGGCACGATCAGTTAAGGCCCGTGGCTTCCGCCTCCAGAGTTTTAGATGCTGTGGAGCAGAGATTTTCAGCCTGTGAAAGGCACCTGCTCGCAGTTTTTTGGGCAGTACAATATTTTTCATACATAACCGGACTAAACACCATCACAATCCTGACAGAACACACACCCACCCAACCTTTACTGGACGGACGACTTAAGGACGGTACCGTCAGTCAAATAAGAGCAGCCAGATGGACCCTTCTTTTGCAGGGACATCACTGTTAAAAGGACAAAGACCCACACTTTTTTAGCTGATGACCTACAGTACCCCGGAACCCCCCATGAATGTGACATTATCTCATCGCACCACAACACAGGCCCCTTTATTGCTAAAACACCCCCCAGAAAGATAGGTAGTTCAACCTAGAGCCCCACGCACACAGACACGTGCGAATCCATAAGAATATATGTGGATGGTTCTTCCACAGTATTAGAAGGGAAGCGCATAACAGGATGCGGCATTTACGTCGAGGACGCGCAGGGACGCGACCTAGAAGAAATAGCAATAAAACTTCCAGGACACTTAGGCGCGCAGGCAGCAGAACTTGCGGCCATCGCATACATAGTAGAACACCCAGATTCCTTCCCCAGCCCAACAGACATATATTCGGGCAGCCTCTATGTCTGCAACAGCCTTATGGAATCCCTACCCCTGTGGAAAGCAAGAGGATTTGTTTCCGCAGACGGAAAACCCCTTCCCTCAGCCCCATTACTCCGCCACATTTTAGAAAGGGCACAGAACAGGACCTTTGGAATCATCAAAGTTCGTAGTCACCATCGTTCCTCCCCCCCTGGAAATGTAAAAGCCGACGCACTGGCAAAAGCAGGTTCCAGGCACAAATATTTTTGGACACCCACCGAAAGCGCCCCAGTGAATGCAGTTCAGGTCTCGCAGACTAATATCGAGGATTTAGTGCAGGCCCAGATGCAAGATAGCAATCTCAGGGAGATTTTGAAAGGAAAATTTCCAGCACCTTTTGATAGGTTTAAGAATACACTGACCACACATGATGGTGTGATCCTCAAAGACACCCTTTATGTGGTTCCTGAACAGGACAGGAATCAGCTTATTTGTTTGTTCCATGACAGCCATGGACATCAGGGAATTGATTCCACTACAGCCCACCTCAGGCAGCTCTGTTGGTGGCCAAGTTTAAAAGAAGACGTAACGCACTACGTTGAGAATTGCCTTATCTGTGCCCAGAACAATCCGGACAGATCGGCAAAGAAGGCTCAGCTTAGCCACACCCGCCCCGTTAATGGCCCCTGGACTAACCTCCAGATTGATTTCATAGGACCATTGCCCCCTTGCAGGAATGGTTACAAGTACGTATTAGTTGTCATAGACACTTTTACGAAATGGGTAGAGGCATTCCCATCCAGAACGAACACGGCAAAGACCACCGCAAAGATCTTAACCACCACATCTTTACGAGATGGGGACTTCCCCGCAAAATTTAATCCAACCAAGGTTCCCATTTTATGGGACGTGTCATGAAGAACGTCCTCACAATATTTGGCATTACCCAAAAATTCCACATCGCATACCACCCCCAGTCAAATGGTATCGTGGAGCGAATGAATCGGACCCTAAAAGCAACCCTCAGAAAAATGATCCAACAAAACAACACCACTTGGGATACAGTTCTCCCTTTTGCGCTGATGTTTTTGTGAAATACTGTTTCGACATCCACAGGATACACCCCACACACTCTCATAACCGGACGCCCCATGAAAGGCACAGAATTTTTATTCGGACTTGACTTGACCAGCCCCGAAGTGACGGCTCTCACACATGAGAATGCAGTAAAACAGTTCGTCGAAAATGTAAAAACGGCTCAGCTAGCAGCCGCAGTAAGATTAGGCACTAGAAAGAAACAGCAAGGCCTGTTTCGACAAGACAGTGCATGCGACTGAGGTTGATGTAGGACAGCAGGTCATGCTCTCCATTTACAACCCCAGCACATTCCTGTCACCGAAGTATTCGGGTCCGCACTCCATTGCGGACAAAGTAAGCCCCTCCGTGTATAAAATAAAGTACCCCAACGGGAAGACTGCGTGGTTCCATATTAACCAGCTCAAGGCATATGGCTCGCAGTCTAACCACTCACACCACGTCATGCTCGACGCAGCAGACCACGCCCTGCCCACAGCCAACGTATCCCTACCCTCCCCCAACACGCCCACCCCATCCACGGACTCACCCTTGACTCCACCCCCGAACTTTAGACTCCGCCCCGAAACGCCCACAGACAGCAGCAGCAGAGACAGCGACTGTGACACAGACGATAGCCACAGCACGTATCCTTACTATCCCCATGCAACAGGACCCACACCCAGCGAATCTGAACACGATTAGAGTGATCCCTTCCTGATCACATTCCTCAACAAACCTCACCAAAGACCACCGCCCTATGATTACGACCCCGACTCCGTCCCCACAGAATTAGATACAACTTTTTGGCACAGTGACAATTCGTACAGGCTCATCCGAAACAACGAGATGGACCCTAAGTCACACCATGCAGCTTTATCAACCCTCATCCATTTCAGAGTATGGCATCCGGGAGAAGAGGTTGACTTTGAGTCTGACTCCCAAAACGAGAACCCCTTTGCGACCCTGTTCGCAACTGATAACTGAGGTGTCCAGATGATGGAGAAAAAAGGAACTGCTTGGGAGAAACGGTGTCCTTTCTGATGGAACCTGCACGATATTTGTTGCATGTTTATTTGTTTATGTTTGCCTAATGTTCTTTGTTTCAGTTTAAACCGCCTCCACGGCCACACGCCATATTTGTCGGCAGAAACTTGTGAAAACTTGCCAGCACACTTATCGGCAGAAACCGCTGAGAGCTTGCCAGTTCATAACTGCTCTTCTGGTTCGAAGGTAGAACCTTTACAGCAACCCCCCACGATGACTACATTTCTTGCCCGTTCTTGCCGGTTGCTCAGGCAGTGGAGAAACGGCATTGGTCTCCGCCCTGCCCGAGGACCCCCCCTCTGGTCAGCTACACTTGGGTAGAGCACATACGGCATTGATCACCGTCCTACCCGGGGATTCCATCCAATTCTTACCCGTCGCGGCCCAGACGCACCTCATTTCGGCACTCTTGGTTCAAAAAGTTTTGTTTTGTTTTCGGGCAACCCTTAGGTTGCCATCCCTATGCTATTTACATCCTCAAACATTTGGATGGTAAATCGCACAGCCTGCGAGACGGCTCGCACTGTTTCAATATTTTTTGAAAAAGTGTGTCTAGTCCAAATTTTCGGTTTAAAAAAAAGGAGGGAGTCACACATGGTGACCAATTATAAAGGGAAATTAGCACTACAAGACAGACATGCTAACGCACGAGATATTAACCAAGATAGTAACAGAAACTATGCTTGATCCACAGAATTCCAGAAGCTCCAGGAAGAGAGAAGAAACGGAAAGGAAGAGACGAAAAGGAAAGAAGACAACAATGAAGACGTCATACGTGTTTTTCATCATTATTGTAATTTGTATCCGGTTCCGCGCGAATGCGAACCCCCTGACCCCTACCACACAGGCCGTGAAAGATTCCCACCCCTACCATACACTACACCCTGAAATAGTTAACCCCGAGACAGTCACCGACACACCATCATGGTGTGATACGTTCATAGCTTGGTCTTCACTATCATGCGTAATTGAATCCCTTCTAGTATTTAAATGAAATGAAAATCGCTTATTGTCACGAGTAGGCTTCAATGAAGTTACTGTGAAAAGCCCCTAGTCGCCACATTCCAGCACCTGTTCGGGGGGGCTGGTATGGGAATTGAACCGTGCTGCTGGCCTGCCTTGGTCTGCTTTAAAAGCCAGTGATTTAGCCCAGTGTGCTAAACCAGCCCCTATTGGCGATACTCTGCAGCATCATGCAGACTATCCGCATGAGGAAATGGCGAAGGAGAGCCAACCGCGCTCGCACCCCGGTATACAGGATGAGATCCCCTATTTTCGGTTTTCACCAGGCCCCCGAACCCCTTGATCTACAATAAAGGACATTCGTTCAGCGTCATTTTGTGAATAAAGACAACTGAGAGAATGTAAACCTCTGTGCTTGACTGCCAAGCCAGAGAAACTTGTGTTGCTGCTATTTGTACATTTAAAGTGTTGTAGATTATGATTGAATATTTGAGTGAGTATAGTTTATGAGAGATAGTTAGAGGTACCGTTTTTTGTTGTTGTAATGCATGTCCCTGTCTGACATAGCGCCACTTAGAATTGTTAGTCAAAATTTTCATTGCACAGTTATGGTCAGTGTAGAGGCAATGGAAGAGTGCTCGCTGGGTCAGGAATGAAGACAACTCAGTTACGTGATCCTTCACGCTTCGCGTCAGGGATCACAAGGAGGGTGTGTAGCCACCTGGGTTGGCCACTTCCCGACTTAAAATGGAGATCCGCAAAGACTACAGGGAAATTCAGCCAACACAGGCAAAAACCAGCAAGAGCAGAAATCCTGTGTATTAGAACTTGCAGAACCCCAGACAGCACTGAAACTCACAGCCATCTGCATACTAATGAGCGATCCCCGGGTACAATCGAAACATTTAAGGTGAATAAGGCCAAGCCAGACTCTCGACGCCAGTAGGAGTCAAGACAAAGGAAAGCCAATGGACACTCAGGGACCGCCCAGCGATCAGGGAACAACTCCAGTATTGGAGAAATCGATCCAAGTGATCGGAACGAAGTCCAATCACTTGGAACCACGTACGGGGTCCGCCAAAGTGGCGGGAAGCCCCTGGGGACTATAAAATAGAGTCCCCAAGTTCAAATCATCCTTCTTGGCAGGGTCAGCCAGCAACTCGAATCAACCCTTGAGAGTGAACTGTCTAAGCTGCCGCATCAACCAAGTAAGTCTCCAGTCAACGCTCGCTACGAGATAGGCGCTCCTAGCTACAAGTCCATACCAGCTTTTGAATCCTGCAGACTCAGATCGAACGAAAGGCCATTTGTTCCCCTGACCTGATGGGCCAATTCCGAAGGTAAGTATAGGTCTTTTAGTGTTAGAGGTAGTCTAGAAAGTAGAGTTTATGCATGAGTAGTGATTTACTGTGTATAATAAATGTGTTTTGATTTGAATCTTACTAATTGGTGTGTTGAGTTATTGATCAGTACTTGAACTTGAACCTCGTGGCGGTATCATAAAGATACTTGGCGACTCCAGAGCAAAGTTTATAGAAACAGAGCAAATTAAGTAAAGATACAATGGGCAACATTTAAGAGCCAACCAAAAGTTAGCAACAGTGCAGGCAGGACAGATGGTGCAGTCAGGGCAGATGGTGCAGTCAGGGCAGATGGTGCAGTCAGGGCAGATGGTGCAGACAGGACAGATCGTGCAGACAGGACAGATCGTGCAGACAGGGCAGGGGGTGCAGACAGGGCAGGCGGTGCAGACAGGACAGATGGTGCAGACAGGACAGATGGTGCAGTCAGGGCAGATGGTGCAGACAGGGTAGATGGTGCAGACAGGACAGATCGTGCAGACAGGACAGATCGTGCAGACAGGGCAGGGGGTGCAGACAGGGCAGGCGGTGCAGACAGTGCAGATGGTGCAGACAGGAGAGACAGGGAAGATGGTGCAGACAGGGCAGACAGGACAGATGGTGCAGACAGGACAGATAGTGCAACAGTGCAGACAGGGCAGACAGTGCAGACAGGGCAGATGGTGCAGACAGGACAGATGGTGCAGACAGGACAGATGGTGTAGTCAGGGCAGAAGGTGCAGACAGGACAGATGGTGCAGACAGGACAGATGGTGCAGACACGACAGATGGTGCAGACAGGGCAGATGGTGCAGATAGGACAGATGGTGCAGACAGGACAGGGGGTGCAGTCAGGACAGATGGCGCAGACAGGACAGATGGTGCAGACAGGGCAGATGGTGCAGACAGGGCAGATGGTGCAGACAGGGCAGATGGTGCAGATAGGAGACAGGGCAGAAGGTACAGACAGGACAGATGGTGCAGACAGGGCAGGTGGTGCAGATAGGACAGATGGTGCAGACAGGGCAGATGGTGCAGATAGGAGACAGGGCAGAAGGTACAGACAGGACAGATGGTGCAGACAGGGCAGATGGTGCCGACAGGGCAGACGATGCAGACAGGGCAGATGGTGCAGACAGGGCAGATGGTGCAGATAGGAGACAGGGCAGAAGGTACAGACAGGACAGATGGTGCAGACAGGGCAGATGGTGCAGACAGGACAGATGGTGCAGACGGGACAGATGGCGCAGAGAGGACAGATGGTGCAGACAGGGCAGAAGGTACAGGCAGGACAGATGGTGCAGACAGGGCAGATGGTGCAGACAGGACAGATGGTGCAGATAGGACAGATGGTGCAGACAGGACAGGGGGTGCAGACAGGACAGATGGCGCAGACAGGACAGATGGTGCAGACAGGGCAGACGGTGCAGACAGGGCAGATGGTGCAGACAGGGCTGATGGTGCAGACAGGGCAGACGGTGCAGACAGGGCAGAAGGTACAGACAGGACAGATGGTGCAGACAGGGCAGATGGTGCAGATAGGACAGATGGTGCAGACAGGGCAGATGGTGCAGACAGGAGACAGGGCAGAAGGTACAGGCAGGACAGATGGTGCAGACAGGGCAGATGGTGCAGACAGGGCAGACGGTGCAGACAGGGCAGATGGTGCAGACAGGGCAGATGGTGCAGACAGGGCAGATGGTGCAGACAGGACAGATGGTGCAGACAGGGTAGATGGTGTAGTCAGGGCAGAAGGTGCAGACAGGGCAGATGGTGCAGACAGAACAGATGGTGCAGACAGGACAGATGGTGCAGACAGGGCAGATGGTGCAGATAGGAGACAGGGCAGAAGGTACAGACAGGACAGATGGTGCAGACAGGGCAGATGGTGCAGACAGGACAGATGGTGCAGACAGGACAGATGGTGCAGACAGGACAGATGGCGCAGACAGGACAGATGGTGCAGACAGGGCAGATGGTGCAGACAGGGCAGATGGTGCAGACAGGACAGATGGTGCCGACAGGGCAGATGGTGCAGACAGGGCAGATGGTGCAGACAGGACAGATGGTGCAGACAGGACAGATGGTGCCGACAGGGCAGATGGTGCAGACAGGGCAGATGGTGCAGACAGGGCAGATGGTGCAGATAGGAGACAGGGCAGAAGGTACAGACAGGACAGATGGTGCAGATAGGACAGATGGTGCAGACAGGACAGATGGTGCAGACAGGACAGATGGTGCAGACAGGACAGATGGCGCAGACAGGACAGATGGTGCAGACAGGGCAGAAGGTACAGACAGGACAGATGGTGCAGGCAGGGCAGATGGTGCAGACACGACAGATGGTGCAGACAGGACAGATGGTGCAGACACGACAGATGGTGCAGACAGGACAGATGGTGCAGACAGGACAGATGGTGCAGACAGGACAGATGGTGCAGACAGAGCAGAAGGTACAGACAGGACAGATGGTGCAGACAGGGCAGATGGTGCAGATAGGACAGATGGTGCAGACAGGGCAGATGGTGCAGACAGGACAGATGGTGCAGACAGGACAGATGGTGCAGACAGGACAGATGGTGCAGACAGAGCAGAAGGTGCAGAAAGGGCAGATGGTGCAGACAGGGCAGATGGTGCAGATAGGACAGATGGTGCAGACAGGGCAGATGGTGCAGATAGGACAGATGGTGCAGACAGGGTAGATGGTGCAGACAGGACAGATGGTGCAGACAGGACAGATGGTGCAGACAGGGCAGACGGTGCAGACAGGGCAGATGGTGCAGATAGGACAGATGGTGCATACAGGACAGATGGTGCAGACAGGACAGGGGGTGCAGACAGGACAGGGGGTGCAGACAGGGCAGACGGTGCAGACAGGGCAGATGGTGCAGACAGGACAGATGGTGCAGACAGGACAGATGGTGCAGACAGGACAGATGATGCAACAGGACAGGGGCTGCAGACAGGACAGATGGTGTAGACAGGAGACAGGGCAGAAGGTACAGACAGGACAGATAGTACAGATAGGACAGATGGTGCAGACAGGACAGATGGCGCAGACAGGACAGATGGCGCAGACAGGACAGATGGTGCAGATAGGAGACAGGGCAGACGGTGCAGACAGGGCAGTTGGTGCAGACAGGGCAGATGGTGCAGACAGGACAGATGGTGCAGACAGGACAGATGGTGCAGACAGGGCAGAAGGTGCAGACAGGGCAGAAGGTACAGACAGGGCAGATGGTGCAGACAGGGCAGATGGTGCAGATAGGACAGATGGTGCAGACAGGGCAGACGGTGCAGACAGGGCAGATGGTGCAGATAGGACAGATGGTGCAGACAGGACAGATGGTGCAGACAGGGCAGATGGTGCAGACAGGACAGATGGTGCAGACAGGGCAGATGCTGCAGACAGGACAGATGGCGCAGACAGGGTAGATGGTGCAGACAGGACAGATGGTGCAGACAGGACAGATGGTGCAGACAGGACAGATGGTGCAGACAGGGCAGATGGTGCAGACAGGACAGATGGTGCAGGCAGGGTAGATGGTGCAGACAGGACAGATGGTGCAGACAGGGCAGACGGTGCAGACAGGACAGATGGTGCAGGCAGGACAGATGGTGCAGACAGGACAGATGGTGCAGACAGGGCAGGTGGTGCAGACAGGACAGATGGTGCAGACAGGGCAGGTGGTGCAGACAGGACAGATGGTGCAGACAGGACAGATGGTGCAGACAGGGCAGAAGGTACAGACAGGACAGATGGTGCAGTCAGGGCAGATGGTGCAGACAGGGCAGATGGTGCAGACAGCGCAGATAGTGCAGACAGGGCATATGGTGCAGACAGGACAGATGGTACAGACAGGACAGATGGTGCAGGCAGGGTAGATGGTGCAGGCAGGACAGATGGTGCAGACAGGGCAGATGGTGCAGATAGGACAGATGGTGCAGACAGGACAGATGGTGCAGACAGGGCAGATGGTGCAGATAGGACAGATGGTGCAGACAGGACAGATGGTGCAGACAGGGCAGATGGTGCAGACAGGACAGATGGTGCAGACAGGACAGATGGTGCAGACAGGACAGATGGTGCAGACAGGCAGATGGTGCAGATAGGAGACAGGGCAGACGGTGCAGACAGGACAGATGGTGCAGACAGGACAGATGGTGCAGATAGGACAGATGGTGCAGACAGGACAGATGGTGCAGATAGGACAGATGGTGCAGACAGGACAGATGGTGCAATTAGGACAGATGGTGCAGACAGGACAGATGGTGCAGACAGGGCAGATGGTGCAGACAGGGCAAGGACAGATGGTGCAGACAGGACAGATGGTGCAGACAGGACAGATGGTGCAGACAGGGCAGATGGTGCAGACAGGACAGATGGTGCAGACAGGACAGATGGTGCAGATAGGACAGATGGTGCAGGCAGTGTAGATGGTGCAGACAAGACAGTCGGTACAGACAGGGCAGGCAGTGCAGACAGGACAGATGGTGCAGACAGGACAGATGGTGCAGATAGGACAGATGGTGCAGGCAGGGGAGATGGTGCAGACAAGACAGTCGGTACAGACAGGGCAGGCAGTGCAGACAGGGCAGATGGTGCAGACAGGACAGATGGAGAGGCGGAGCAGATTGAGCAGACAGGGGAGAGACCACTCAGTTTTTTAAGACATTAATATGTTCGCGTTACTCTCTACAACCACCCAATTGACAGAAAAAATCATTGGCCAGGCTTGCACTGTCTGAGCAGAGAGCTCACCACCTGTAGGGGGAGCATTTGCTCCTCATATTCTAGGATATTGAGGGCAAGCTCATTCCCAGCATCATGTACCAGATATACAATCATAGTGTGAACAATACAGCTCATTCTGGTGACTATTGCAAGATAATGCCTTACCCAGATGATGCAGATACTGCGTGTGTTTTCTCAATGATTTGCCTACCTGAGACCTGGCCCTCTCATTTTCCACAGATACCTGTCATTACAGGGCTCAATCCCAGAAACTGGTCTTTGACTACCTGATGTCCTGACCCACTAGTGCTTGGCATAGACAACCTTGAATTGACTGCATCCTGCATATTATATTACGATACCCTATTTGAGTCTTAATGTGGCTCGTCCACGTCGGTCATTCTCCTGGGATGTTGTAAGGAGTGGGGAGGTGGTGAACTCTAAGCCCCTAATCAGCCAAGCATGGATTGTCACTTACACATGATACTAAGAGCTGAGCACCCAATCACTACAGTTAGTGGTCCGAAGATCTACCTTTTAGCACATCATTCGATAATGCTGCAATCTTTATTAAATATTACATTAACTCATATTACAATTTAACATATAATATTAAACATATCAAATATTAATCAACATTAAATCACAAAATAGTGAACATTATTCAAACAAGATATTATACACCCACCCATAATGAATTACCCCAATTGTCAGTAACGAACTATTGAACTGCAACCCCCCTTAATGCCCTGTCAAGAGACACTCCATGGCCGGGCTTCTCTGAGCCAAAATCGCGCTCGGTGTGGGGGTGGAGAATGGGGTCTCAGACCCGAGGCACCGGGACACGATTCACCGTGGACCAGAGAATCAGCGCCAGCCACGCGCACCCGGTTGACGCGGCGCCGGTCGGGGGCTGTATAAAGAGGCCTCTGCGGCGATTCTCCACGATCAACAAGCCAAGTACCCGCCGAATTTCGCCGCCGTGGTTCCGACCTGGTTCCACCCAGCGGGAGCTCGGACTTGTGCCCACGATGGCCATCCTGGTGGGGCGGCGGGGGGAACAGACTCCGGGGGGGGGGCTCCACGATGGAGAGGCCCGCGATCGTGGGCTACCGATCGGCAGGCGCGTGCGATCCGGGGGGGTGCCTATCTTCTTCCATGCTGGCCCGCTGTGTGGCTCCGCCATGTTGCGCAGGGGCCGGGTGAAAACGGCCACCATGCGCAAGCGCGGACCCTCGGCCGGAAGTGCAGGGCCCCGTATCGGTAGCAGGAGCTGCGCGTGCACGCCGGGGCCCTGCTATCCCTCTTAAAACTGGAGAATCACTCCGGACATTTTGAGAAAACTCTGGAGTGATTTGTGCCTGTTTTCCGGTGGGCGTGGGGACAGAGTCCCATTTTCGGAGAATCCCGGCCCATACCTTCCAATGGGATCAGGTATTTTTCAATGGTTGTGACCACACCGATATTGTATATCGCCCGCTGCAATGGCACATCAGGGATCTCAGGCATGTCACGGTCCAACTCATCTTTCACCTATCCCCAAAGAGTCCCAAAAGCTCAAGAAAGTAAGATGAGGTAAGTTTTGTGACCAGCTGGACACTTGTACTTCTGGGGATGGATTCTCCGTTTCAGCGGCTAAGTGCCGGCACTAGCGGAACATGTGTGGTCTTTTACAACCAGAAAATCGGCGTGAAACCCTCACTGATTGCGGGACCGGTGAGGGGCTAGCACCAGCATCAGGAGAAACTCCCGCTTCCTGAGCCAAAAACGGCGGGAGAATGTTACATTTCTGCTAATGACTTCAGCTGATGATTTAAGATCTCACTGCATCCGTTGAAAAAAATGAAGAGGTTTGTCCTCGAACTCGCCATGTTTAGTCTTCAAATGCCTTTGAAGTTTTGAGGGTTTAAACTTTCATTTGCCAGTACTTCCCTGCAAGTAACACACATGAACTTTTATTTGCAGTGGGGGCAGCACGGTAGTGCAGTGGTTAGCACTGCAGCCTCACGGCGCCGAGGTCCCAGGTTCGATCACGGCTCTGGGTCACTGTCCGTGTGGAGCTTGCACATTCTCCCCGTGTTTGCGTGGGTTTTACCCCCACAACCCAAAGATGTGCAGGGTAGGTGGATTGGCCACGCTAAATTGCCACTGAATTGGAAAAAATGAATTGGCTACTCTAAATTTAGAAAAAAAACTTTGATTTGCAGTGCCACAAATTAATAAACCCATATCTCAAGAAATCATCTTTCTGCTGCTTTGTTCCTGATTTCAGCTTCTTCTTCATGGGTTGTTCACCAGAGGCCCAGGAGTTCACACCATCTACAAAATGGAGGAATCTCTCTCGCACGCAGAACACACAACGTCAGCCTACGGGGCACATGACCGTCTCTCTGCCGCTGCTTCCAGTGGGTGGCTGAAGAAAACTGGCCCTGGACAGCGCCCTGATGTCAGGAGGAGGCGGTCAGAGTGGAATTAATGGAGCTGGAATTAAGTGGGGAAGGTGATGACGGACGGTAGAGTGGATTGCAGGCGTAAGCCTCCGGTAACGCTGGTAACATGGAACGTCCAGGGACTGAATGGGCTGGTTAAGGAAGGGGTGGGTCTGGCAGGTTTTCCACTCAGGGTTTGATTAGAAAATGAGAGGAGTGTTGATTTTAATGAACAAAAAAATTGGGATTTGTGAGTGCAAAGGAGGTGAGGGATCCGCATGGGAGATATGTGATTGTGAGTGGGGAATTGGAGGGGGTGCTGGTGGTGTTGGTAAATCTTCATTCCCCAAATTGGGATGATGTGGGTTTTATGAGTGAAGTGTTGGGTGCTCTGAGATACAGACGAACCAACACGGTTGCGATTGGTACAACGCAGTTTTATTCCTTTAAACTATTTATATAACAAACTTGGTACTCAGCACGTGGTGACTGTGTGAGTGTCTGGCTTTGAGGTCCTTGCCCTGTGCCGTCTCCTGATGGACTGCCCAGGAAGTGTTGTGTTTCTTGTTTTGTACTGTGTATGCTCTTGTCTGTGATTGGCTGTCGTGTTATGTGTGCTAATTGGTCCGTTGCTCTATCTATCATTATGTATGTGTGTATGTGCTGTGATGTTCACTTGAATATCATGACAATGAGGGGGTTGCTGGCAGCAATCCCAGATTTGGCCACGCACCAGTTGACCATGGGAGGAAATGTTAGCTGTGTCCTAGAGCCGAATGTGGATAGATCGAGCCCCAGGTCGTTGGGTAGGGTACAAATTGCGAGGGAGCTGGGTGGGTTTATGGAGAGGATGGGTATGGTGGATCCATGGCACTTCAGAACCCAGGGGGAAGGAAGTATTCCTTCTTTTCACACGTCTATAAGGTGTATTCGAGGTTTGATGACTTTGTAGTGAGTCGGGAGGTTTTGGTTGGGTTGGAGGGGGCCAGAGTGTGCGGGGGTAGTTATCTCGGACCATGCTGAAGATTCAGTTTAAATCTGGACAAAAGCAGAGTCCAGGGTAGAGGTTTGATTCGGTGTTGTTGGCGGATGGAGTTTTTTGTGATAAGGTGTGGTTAGCGATTAAGAAGTATGTGGAGTTGAATCAGAATGGGAGGTGTCGATGTCCATTTTTTGGGAAGCACTGAAGGCAGCGGTCCTGGGGAAATTATTTTGTTGAAGGCTCGTGCGGATAGGGAAAGGAGGGATGAACATGACCGTCTCGTGAGCAAGATAGTGGAGGTGGACAGGAAGTATTCGAGGTGCCCACCGCGGAAGGATTGGCGAGGAGGAAAAAGTTGCAGGGACAGTTTGATAGGTTGACAACAGGGACTGCGGTAGGGCAACTGCATAGGGCAAGAGGGGTGCAATGGGGACAATGTGAGCCGTATGGTGGCCCACCAGCTGCGGAGGCAGGCTGCTTCCAGGGAAATATTGAAGATAAGTACTGGGGCTGGAAATGTGATGTTGGAGCCAGGAAAGATAAATGAGGCGTTTGGGGAGTACTACCCTGGACTGGATGACGTGGACCTGGGGGAGAGGAGGGGGACATGGGGAAATTTCTGGATGATCTGGTGTTTCCCCAAGTGGAGGAAGCAAAGAGGCAGGCGTTGGAGGAGCCCCTGGGGCTGAGGGAGGTGCTGGATAGTATCAGGGGTATGAAGTCGGGGAAGGCCCCTGGGCCGGGCGGAATTTTATAAGGAATTTGTAATGGACATGGCACCACACCTCTTGGGAATGTTTAATGAAGCACGAGAGAAGGGGGAGCTGCTGGAGACGATGACACAGGCAGAAACCACGGCATCCCAAAAAAGGGGAAGGACCCGGTGGAATGTGGGTCGTATAGGCCCATATCACTATTGAACACGGATGTGAACGTATTGGCTAAATTGTTGGCGGGGAGGATGGAGGACTGTGTCCCGGGGTGGTTGCAGATGATCAAACAGACTTCGTGAAGGGCAGGCAGCTCGCGAATAATATAAGACGGCCGTTGAATGTGGTGGTGAATCCAAGGGGCTCTGGTACTGAAGGTGGTGGTGTCAATGGTCACGGAGAAGGCATTTGATCGGGTGGAGTAGCGAAACTTGTTTGAGGTTTTGAGAAGGTTTGGGTTTGGGCCAAGATTTGTGGCATGGGTGCGGTTGCTATATATGGCACCAAGGACGAGTGTGAGGGCGAATAATATGAGTTCGCAAAACTTTGACGTACATAGGGGTACGAGGCAGGGGTGCCCGCTGTCGCCGCTGCTGTTAGTGCTGGCCATAGAGCCATTGGCGATGGCTCTCAGGGGGTCAGCGGAGTGGCAGGGAATTATGAGAGGACAGAGTGAGCATCATCGGGTGTCGCTCTATGCCGATGGCCTCTTGCTGTATGTTTCGGATCCGTTGGAGTGTATGGGAAGGATTATGGGCCTGCTGTGGAGGTTTGGAGGGTTCTCGGGCTACAAGCTGAATGTAGGGAAAAGCGAGGTATTCCCGATGAATGAATTGGGACAGCTAATTGAGGGGGGATGCCATTTACAGTAGCGAGGGATAGGTTTAGGTGTTTGGGGATTCAGGTAGCAAGGGAATGGACGGGGCTCCATCAGTGGAACTTAACGAGGCTGGTGGAGGAGGCTAGGGAGAATCTTAAGAGGTGGGATACACTGCACTTAACGATGGCGTGGAGGGTCCAAGTGGTGAAAATGAATATTCTGCCGAGGTTCTTGTTTATTTTTTATGCTTTTTAAAACTAGTATGGCGGGGGGTGGGCACGGGAGCAATAGGTCAGAAGGGGAGAGCATTGAGGGAGAACTAGGGAATAGGGCCAGTATGGCTCTGAGGCAGAGCAGACAGGGTGAAGTTGCTGAACACAGCGGGTCTGGTGGCCTGAAGTGCATATGTTTTAATGCAAGAAGTATTACGGGTAAGGCAGATGAACTTAGAGCTTGGATTAGTACTTGGAACTATGATGTTGTTGCCATTACAGAGACCTGGTTGAGGGAAGGGCAGGATTGGCAGCTAAACGTTCCAGGATTTAGATGTTTCAGGCGGGATAGAGGGGGATGTAAAAGGGGTGGCGGAGTTGCGCTAGTGGTTAGAGAGAATATCACAGCTGTACTACGAGAGGACACCTCAGAGGGCAGTGAGGCTATATGGGTAGAGATCAGGAATAAGAAGGGTGCAGTCACAATGTTGGGGGTTTACTACAGGCCTCCCAACAGCCAGCGGGAGATAGAGGAGCAGATAGGTAGACAGATTTTGGAAAAGAGTAAAAACAACAGGGTTGTTGTGATGAGAGACTTCAACTTCCCCAATATTGACTGGGACTCACTTAGTGCCAGGGGCTTAGACGAGGCGGAGTTTGTAAGGAGCATCCAGGAGGGCTTCTTAAAACAATATGTAGACAGTCCAACTAGGGAAGGAGCGATACTGGACCTGGTATTGGGGAATGAGCCCGGCCAGGTGGTAGAAGTTTCAGTAGGGGACCATTTTGGGAGCAGTGACCACAATTCAGTAAGTTTTAAAGTGCTGGTGGACAAGGATAAGAGTGGTCCTAGGGTGAATGTGCTAAATTGGGGTAAGGCTAATTATAACAATATTAGGCAGAAACTGAAGAACCTAGATTGGGGGCAGATGTTTGAGGGTAAATCAACATCTGACATGTGGGAGGCTTTCAAGTGTCAGTTGAAAGGAATTCAGGGCCGGCATGTTCCTGTGAGGAAGAAGGATAAATACGGCAATTTTCAGGAACCTTGGATAACGAGAGATATTGTAGGCCTCGTCAAAAAGAAAAAGGAGGCATTTGTCAGGGCTAAAAGGCTGGGAACAGACAAAGCCTGTGTGGAATATAAGGAAAGTAGGAAGGAACTTAAGCAAGGAGTCAGGAGGGCTAGAAGGGGTCACGAAAAGTCATTGGCAAATAGGGTTAAGGAAAATCCCAAGACTTTTTTACACGTACATAAAAAGCAAGAGGGTAGCCAGGGAAAGGGTTGGCCCACTGAAGGATAGGCAAGGGAATCTATGTGTGGAGCCAGAGGAAATGGGCGAGGTACTAAATGAATACTTTGCATCAGTATTCACCAAAGAGAAGGAATTGGTAGATGTTGAGTCTGGAGAGGGTGCAGAAGAGATTTACCAGAATGTTGCCTGGTATGGAGGGCATTAGCTATGAGGAGCGGTTGAATAAACTCAGTTTGTTCTCACTGGAACGGCGGAGGTTGAGGGGCGACCTGATAGAGGTCTACAATATTATGAGGGGCATAGACAGAGTGGATAGTCGGAGGCTTTTCCCCAGGGTAGAGGGGTCAATTACTAGGGGGCATAGGTTTAAGGTGCAAGGGGCAAGGTTTAGAGTAGACGTACGAGGCAAGTTTTTTACACAGAGGGTAGTGGGTGCCTGGAACTTTCTACCGGAGGAGGTGGTGGAAGCAGGGACGATAGTGACATTTAAGGGGCATCTTGACAAATACAAGAATAGGATGGGAATAGAGGGATACGGACCCAGGACGTGTAGAAGATTGTCGTTTAGTCGGGCAGCATGGTCGGCACGGGCTTGGAGGGCCGAAGGGCCTGTTCCTGTGCTGTACTTTTCTTTGTTCTTTGTTCTTGTTCTCTCCAGGGGCGAAATTCTCCGTAATCGGCGAGATGTCCGCCGACCGGCGCCAAAGACGGCGCGAATCAGTCCGGCATCGCGCTGCCCCAAAGGTGCAGAATCCTCCGCCCCTTGAGCGGCCGAGCCCTAACCTTGAGGGGCTAGGCCAGCGCGGGAAAGGCCTTTGGTGCCCCGCCAGCTGGCGCGGAAATGACATTGCCGGGCAGCGCATGCGCGGGTGCGTCAGCGGCCGCTCACGGCATCCCCGTGCATGCGCAGTGGAGGGAATCTCCGGGGCCAGATCACCCCGCGCCCCCCCAGGAACCCGGAGCCCGCCCGCGCCGCCTTGTCCCGCCGGTAAGAGAGGTGGTTTAATCCACGCCGGTGGGACAGGCATTCTAGCAGCGGGACTTAGGCCCATCCGGGGCCCGCCAAACGGCGCGGCACGATTCCCGCCCCCGCCGAATATCCGGTGCCGGAGAATTCAGCAACCGGCGGGGGCAGGGTTCACGCCAGCCCCCGGCGATTCTCCGGCCCGGCGGGGGGTTGGAGAATCTCGCCCCAGGTCTTTATACCAAAGGCCTTTTGTCGGAACTTGGTCACGATCATTTCAGACGTTGTATGGGCAGGGAAGGTGCCGAGGGTGGGGAGGACCCTGCTACAGAGGCAGAGGCAGCAGGGGGGCTTGGCGTTACCAAACCTGCTTCATTATTATTGGGCGGCAAAGGGCAGCACGGTGGCGCAGTGGTTAGCCTGCTGCCTCACGGCTCCGAGGTCCCAGGTTCGATCCCGGCTCTGGGTCACTCTCCGTGTGGAGTTTGCACGTTCTCCCCATGTTTGCGTGGGTTTCGCCCCACAACCCAAAGATGTGCAGAGTAAGTGGATTGGCCACGCTAAATTGCCCCTTAATTGGAAAAAACTGAATTGGACACTCTAAATGTAAAAAAAATGTTATTGGGTGACAAATGTGAATAAGGTGCAGCAATAGTGGGAAGGAGAAGGGGTAGAGTGGGCTAGGATGGAGGAGGAATCTTGTAAGGGGTCCAGTTGTAGGGTTATGGTGATGGTAGCATTGCCAATGCCTCCGAGTAGGTATTCAGAGAGCCTTCCAAGCCTGCGCCGATCCAGATCCTCTCTCTAAACCTGTCACCTATTTCCTAAGGATCTGTATCCCTCTGCTCCCTGCCCATTCATGTACCTCTTAAATGACGCTATCGTGCCTGCCTCTAGCATCTCCGCCGGCAATGCGTTCCAGGCACCCACCACCCTCTGCGTAAAGAACTTTCCACGCATATCTCCCTTAAACCTTTCCCCTCTCACCTTGAACTCGTGACCCCTAGTATTTGAGTCCCCCACTCTGGGAAAAAGCTTCTTGCTATCCACCCTGTCTATACCTCTCATGATTTTGTAGACCTCAACGAGGCCCCCCCTCTACCTCTCCCTCAACCTCCGTCTTTCTAATGAAAATTATCCTAATCTACTCAACCTCTCTTCATAGCGAGAGCCCTCCATACCAGGCAACATCCTGGTGAACCTCCTCTGCACATTCTCCAAAGCATCCACATCCTTTTGGTAATGTGGCGACCCGAACTGTACGCAGTATTCCAAACGTGGCCGAACCAAAGTCTTATGCAACTGTAAGAAATCTTACAACACCAGGTTAAAGTCCAACAGGTTTGTTTCAAACACTAGCTTTTGGAGCACTGCCCTTCCTCAGGATTCACCTGAGGAAGGCGCAGTGCTCCGAAAGCTAGTGTTGAAACAAACCTGTTGGATTTTAACCTGGTGTTGTAAGACTTCTTACTGTGCTCACCCCAGTCCAACGCCGGCATCTCCACATCATTATACAATTGTAACATGACCTGCCAACTCTTGTACTCAATACCACTTCCGATGAAGGAAAGCATGCCGTATGCTTTCTTGACCACTCTATCGACCTGCGCAGCCACCTTCAGGGTACAATGGACCTGAACACCCAGATCTCTCTGTACATCAATTTTCCCCAGGGCTTTTCTTTTGCTGTATAGTTCGCTCTTGAAATTGGATGTTCCAAAATGCATCACCTCGCATTTGCCCGGATTAAACTCCATCTGCCATTTCTCTGCCCAACTCTCCAATCTATCTATCTTCTGCTGTATTCTCTGACAGTTCCCTTCACTATCTGCTACTCCACCAATCTTAGTGTCATCTGCAAACTTGCGAGTCAGACCATCTAGACCAGTGTTCTTCAAACTTGGGGGTGCGACCCACGGGTGGGTTGCGGGCGGGTGTCGGGAGAGTCGCGGAGCTCCCGATCGCGCAAATCCCGGCGCAGCAGACAGCTTTCAATAACGCAGGCTGCAAGCGGCCTTTAAAATTTACCGCGAACATGTTAAAAAAATTTGGCCGTATTGCGCATGCGTGCACGATCATCGGCCCGCACGCGCAGTGTGGCCGATATTTTTTAAACAGTCGCAGCTTTTTGTTTTACAAGTTTGGGGGGGGGTTTTATTCATTTATTTTATTCATTTAATTTTTTTTTCATTTATTTAATTCATTTTTTTTTACAAGTTTGGGGGGGTTTTAGTTAATAAACTTTTATGGAAAAAAATGCTGAACTTTGGACAGATAAAGATTCCATACTTTCCGACACCGGAAGGCTTCACCTTCATCCAACAGGTTCCATTGGAGGAGCATGTACGAGGGCCAAAGGGACCCAAAACCATTTCCTGCATTTTTATCAGCAGCAAACAAAGTAAGAGTAAATGGTGGGTCGCTCAGGTCGGCCGGCATGCATCGCGAAGGTCAGCCGGCGTGGGTCGCGAAGGTCAGCCGGCGTGGGTCGCGAAGGTCAGCCGGCGTGGGTCGCGAAGGTCGGCCGGGTTGGGTCCCGAAGGTCGGCCGGGTTGGGTCCCGAAGGTTGGCCGGTTGGTAAAAATGGGTCCCCGGAAGAAAAGTTTGAAGAACACTGATCTACACCATTGTAGCACCATCGATCACACACGAGGCGAGACGTAGAGAACTTCAATCGAGGCTTTATTGAGCAGACTTGTTCCCCAGCAGCTCAGTCACAGAATGCAGCTGCTGGGAGCAAACCGGGTTCTTATACCCCGCCTATCTGGGTGGAGCCCAGTAGGCGGCAGATCCAATTGGGACCCAGCATCTGTCCTCCAATAGCTCCTCGGCATTCATGGTGTACCGTATTACCCCTAATACATACCACCACAACCTTCCTCCAGATCATTTCTGTATATCACAAACAACAGTGGTCTCAGCACGGATCCCTGTGGAACACCATGCCGGTGTTAAAGCTGCTGTGCGAGAATCATGGGTTTGAACCGGGGGGGATGGATAGTGTATACAGGAGGTGGAGGGAAGTGGGGCTGGTCAAGGTGAGGGATCTGTATTTAGAGGAAGGGTTCGCCAGTCTGGAGGAGCTGCTGAGGTGGAGCGAGTTCAGGTATCTACAGGTTAGGGACTTTGCGCGAAAGGTCTGGAGGTGGTTCCCTAGGTTATCAGGATACACCCTGCTGGAGCGACTGCTGCTTCCGGATGTGGAAGGAGAGGGAAGAATAGGAGATATATACAACTGGCTGGGGGAGCAGGGAGGCGAGCGGGTGGTGAAGATCAAGGAGAAATGGGAAGTGGAATTGGGAGGGGAGATCAACTGGGGAGTATGGAGTGAGGCACTGCGTCAGACAAATGAACCTCTTCCTGTGCAAGGATGAGTCTGACTCAGTTGAAGGTGGTGCACAGGGTGCATATGACTCGGGTGAGAATGAGTGGGTTCTTTCAGGGGGTAGCAGATGAGTGTGAGAGGTGTGGGCAGGGCCAACGAATCATGCGCACATGTTTTGGGGTTGTGAAAAATTGGGAAGATTCTGGGCGTGAGTGTTCACGGTCTTAGCTGGATAGACTGGGACTTTTTTCCCTGGAGCGTAGGAGGCTTAGGGGTGATCTTATAGAGGTCTATAAAATAATGAGGGGCATAGATAAGGTAGATAGTCAACATCTTTTCCCAAAGGTAGGGGAGTCTAAAACTAGAGGGCATAGGTTTAAGGTGAGAGGGGAGAGATTCAGAAGGGCCCAGAGGGGCAATTTCTTCACTCAGAGGGTAGTGAGTGTCTGGAATGGGCTGCCAGAGGTAGTAGTAGAAGCGGGTACAATTGTGTCTTTCAAAAAGCATTTAGATGGTTACATGGGTAAGATGGGCATAGAGGGTTATGGGCCAAGTGCGGGCAACTGGGACTAGCTTAATGGTAAAAAACTGGGCGGCATGGACTGGTTGGGCCGAAGGGCCTGTTTCCATGCTGTAAACTTCTATGATTCTATGATTCTATGATTCTAGCCAGGACAGTGGAGGAGGGAGTGGACCCGGACCCTTTGGTGGCGATATTTGGGGTCTCGGAGAAGCCGGAGCTCATGGAGAGGAGGAAGGCCGATGTCTTGGCCTTCGCCTCTCTGATTGCATGGCAGCATATTTTGCTGGAGTGGCGGTCGGCATCGCCACCGGGGGTAGCAGCATGGTTGGGTGACCTGTACGACTTCCTGCGGTTAGAGAAGATAAAGTATGAGTTAAGGTGCTCTTCAGTGGGGTTTGAGGAAAGGTGGGGGATGTTTGTGACCGTGTTTGAGGGGCTGTTCGTCACGGGGGAGGTGGGTGAAAAAGGGGAAAAAGTTGTACAGACTGTATCGTTGTTTGCTGGGAAGTATGTTTCCCGGGGTGTTTATTTATTGTAACTTGTTTTGATACATGTTTGATGTAAAATACAAAATCAAAATTACTGATTGTAATTTTGTATTCCTTATTTCTTAATTAATTGAATTTAAATTTAATGGGACTTCCGGTGGCGGCCATGGAGGAGTAGGTCGCACATTTGATAGCTCCCGCCTGTGACGGACGTTTGGACCTTTCTCTCCCGTTTTTTCACGGATTTTATTGGATGAATCAGTGAAGAGTGAGAAGAAATCCCCCTCCAGTGTATGGAGAATTGGACCAGAAGTGGCCGTGTGAGAAGACAAAGTTCTATAAGGAAGACGCGAGCAGAGCTGGCAACGCAGGAAGGCATGGCGGAGAAGCAGGGCCACAGGGAGATGGCACAGTGGTCGACGAAGCAGCTGGTGAGGTTTTCTGAAGATTGCTTCGCCAAGTTTAAGAAGGACACGCTGGACCCGATTAAGGCTTCGATTGATCAGGTGGTGCAGAATCAAGAAACCCACGGACGTGCGATCCAGGAGGTGGAGAAAAAGGTGTCCGAGCACGAGGAATACCTAACTGTGCTGGAGACCAAGGTGGAGATGATGAATGACCGCCAAGAAAGGAATGCAGGGAGCAGAACCTGAGAATCGTCGGCCTCCCTGAAGGCAGTGAGGGATCAGATGCGAGGGCCTATGTGACGAACATGCTGGAGAAGTTGATGGGGGCTGAGGCGTTCCCTCGGCCCCTGGAAGTGGATAGAGCGCACAGAGCCCTCGCGAAGAAGCCCCGAGCGAATGAGCCACCGAGGGCGATGGTGATACGTTTGCACCGGTTCCTGGACAAGGAACACGTTCTGCGGTGGGCCAAGAAAGAACGGAACAGCAGGTGGGAGAATTGTGAGCTGCGCATTTATCAAGACTTGGACGCAGATTTAATCGGGCAAAATCGGCCCGTTTTAAGAAGGGGGTGAAGTTCGGGATGTTGTGCCCAGCCCGCCTGTGGGTCACATATGAGGAACGGGATTTTTACTTGGAAACACCAGGTGATGTATGGACTTTCATCAAGGAAAAAAGACTGGAGGTGAACTTAAGACACTGAATCCTTGGAGAGTACTGCAATGGCGATTTGTTGACAATCACTTTTGTGCCGGTTTGAATAAGTGGTGTTATGTGCAATAAGGGGCTGTTTCGATGGCTAAAGTTAACTTTGTCTTACTGGGAGCTGGGTGGAGGGAGGGTGGTTTTTCTGTGATTGTTTTTTCTGTGGTTGTTTTTCCACTGTTTTTTCTGATGTTTGTTTACTGGGAATGTGATTCTTTGAATATGTTTGTCCAAGTGGGGGGAGAGGGAAGAGAACAATGGGGAGACAGACTGTTTGGTGCCATGGATGGGAGCTATCAAGTCAGCTTGGTCAGCTGACTCACGGAAGCACAGTGGAGGGCGAGCAGGTGATAAGCTTGAGCTTGATATGGGGGGTTGGGTTTCTGGTGCTGCTACCAGGAGGGGAGGAAGCGGGGGTGGTTGGGGGGGGGGAGCTGCTTTGCTGACAGGGGAGGAACTGTTACTGGGGGGACAAATGGGAGGTCGGGGACGGTGAATGCCCGAGGGGGCGCAAGCTGGAGGCTGGCCTAAAAAGGGTGATGGCTAGTCGGCAGGGCGGAGGGTGGGGGTAAGCTCCCCGACCAGGCTGATGACATGGAACGTTAGAGGGTTGAATGGGCCGGTCAAGAGGGCTCGCGTGTTTACGCATTTGAGGAAGCTGAAGGCAGACGTGGCAGTGTTATAAGAGGCACACCTGAAGGTTATAGACCAGACTAGATTGAGAAAGGGGTGGGTTGGCCAAGTATCCCACTCAGGGCTGGACTCAAAGACCAAAGGGGGGGGGGGGGGGGTAGCGATCTTGATCAATAAACGGGTGGCATTCAGGGGAGAATCGTGTCAGACATGGGGTTAGGTACATAATGGGAAGCTGGAGGGGGTGCGGGTGGTACTCATGAACGTATATGCTCCAAATTGGGACGATGTGGAATTTATGAGGCGGGTGTTAGGTGAGATCAAAGACTTAGAGTCACATAACTTGATCATGGGGGGAGATTTTAACACAGTTATTGATCCAGAATTGGACCGGTCAAAATCCAGGACAGGGAGGGTGCCAGCCGCGGGAGTAGTCCATGGGAGTAGTCCCATGGAGGTTTGAATGGCCAAGGGCGAAAGAATTTTCTTTTTCCTCCATGTCCACAAGGTACAGTCTCGCATCAACTTTTTTGTTCTGAGCAGGGCGCTAATACCGGAGGTGTTGGATACTGAGTACTCGGCAATCGCAGTGTCGGAGCATGCCCCACATTGGGTGGATCTACGGGTTAGTTTAGAGAGAGGACAACGCCCGCTATGGAGGCTGGATGTGGGATTGTTAGCGGACAAAGTGATCTGTGGGCGGGTGAACAAGTCCATCCAGAACTACCTGGGAACAAATGATACGGGGGAGGTCTCTGCAGCAACGGTTTGGGAAGCTCTGAAGGCAGTGGTCTGAGGGGAATTAATCTCGATATGGGCCCACAGATAAAAGGTGGAACGGCCTGAGAGGAATAGGCTAGTGGAGGAGATACTCCAGGTGGACAGGAGATACTCGGAGGCCCCAGACGTGGGGCTACTGAGGGAGCGGCGGAGGTTACAGGTGGAGTTTGGGCTGTTGACTACAGGAAAAGCGATGGAACAGCTGAGGAAGGCAAGGGGAGCGATTTATGAGTACGGGGAAAAGTTGGCAGAATGTTGGCGCACCAGCTCAGAAAAAGAGAGGCGGCCAGGGAGATAGGGAGAGTAAAGAGTAGAGGTGGGAATACGGTCCTGGACCCAGTGGGGGTGAATGAAGTGTTTAAGGACTTTTACAGCAAATTATATGAGTCGGAACCCCCGGCTGGAGTGGAGGGGATGAAGCAGTTTTTGGATCAGTTGAGGTTCCCGAGGGTGGAGGAGGATCTGGTGGAAGGGCTGGGAGCCCCAATTGAAATTGAGGAAATAATTGAAGGGCTGGAGGGCATTCAGTTGGGCAAGACCCCAGGGCCAGATGGCTACCCGGTGGAATTCTATAAGAAGTTTTTGATGATATTGAGCTGTAGCCACCTGGGTTGGCCACTTCCTGACTTAAAATGGAGATCCGCAAAAACTGCAGGGAAATTCAGCCAAGCCAGGAAAAACTAGCAGGTGCAAAGTCTCCTGTGTATTAGAACTTACAGAAGCCCAGACAGCACTGAAACTCACAGACATCTGCATATTAATGAGCGATCCCCGGGCACAATTGAAACACTCAAGGTGAATAAGGCCAAGCCAGACTCCTCGGCACCAGCAGGAGCCAAGACAAAGGAAGGCCAACGGACACTCAGGAACCGCCCAGCGATCAGGGGACAACTCCAGTATTGGAGAAATCGATCCAAGTGATCGGAACGCAGTCCAATCACTTGGAACCAGGTACGGGGTCCACCCCGAACGGCGCGAAGCCCCTGGGGACTATAAAGTAGAGCCCCCAAGTTCAAATCGTCCTTCTTGGCAGGGTCACTCAGCAGCGAATCAACCCTTGAGAGTGAACTGCCCAAGCTGCCACATCAACCAAGTAAGTCTCCAGTCAACGCTCGCTACGAGATAGGCGCTCCTAGCTACCAGTCCATACCAGCTTTTGAATCCTGCAGGCTCAGAATCGAACAAAAGGCCATTTGTTCCCCTGACCTGGTGGGCCAGTTCCAAGCTAAGTATAGGCCTTTTAGTGATAGAGAATAGCCTAGAAAGTAGAGTTTATTTATGCATGAGTAGTGATTTACTGTGTATAATAAATGTGTTTTGATTCGAATCTTACTAATTGGTGTGTCGGGTTATTGATCAGTACTTGAACTTGAACCTCGTGGCGGTATCATAAAGATACCTGGCGACTCTAGAGCAAAGGTTATAGAAACAGAGCAAATTCAGTAAAGACCCAACGGGCAACGAATTAGGAGCCAACCAAAGTTAGCAACAGAGCCCACTGCTGGTGAGGACATTTAACGAAGCAAGAGAGAAGGGAGTCCTCCCCCCAACAATGCCGCAGGCCTCGATTCCATTGATACTGAAACGGGAGAAGGATCCGGAGCAATGCGGGTCATCCAGGCCAATTTAATGTGGACGCCAAACTGCTGGCTACGATATTGGCCACAAGGATAGAGGAATGTGTCCCGGGGGTGATAGGCGAAGACCAGACAGGATTTGTAAAGGGCAGGCACCTGAAGGCCAATGTTCGAAGGCTTTTAAATGTTATTATGATGCCCTCAGAAGGAGGGGAGATGGAGGTGGTGGTAGCGATGGATGCGGAGAAGGCTTTTGATCGGGTGGAGTGGGATTACCTGTGGGAGGCGCTGGGAAGGTTTGGGTTTGGTGAGGGCTTCATTGACTGGGTGCGGTTACTCTATCAGGCACCAGTAGCGAGTGTGCGTACAAACCGGCTGAGGTCGGGGTATTTTAAACTACACCGAGGGACGAGGCAAGGTTGCCCCCTCTCCCCGCTACTGTTTGCTCTGGCCATGGAGCCATTGGCCATGGTGTCTTAACGCCATGGAAAGAGCTCGTTCGGGTGGGGGGTGGAGGACCAGGTCTCGCTTTACGCAGATGACTTGCTCTTGTATATTTCAGGCCAGTTGGAGGGGATGGGGGTAGCAATGCTTATTGTACCGTGTTTATGTCGCTGTTATTGTTATTATTATAAAAACTTGCAAATATCCTAATAAAAATATATTTTTTAAAAGAATTTAAATTTAATCAGAAATTGTGAACTTTTGTTGACCTCATGTTTCTGGCATAATTTTGGGCCTCTGGATTACTAGTCCAGTAACAGTACCATGATGCTACCGTTCTTTGAATATTGGAAGTTTCGGTCACATTCAGTGTGGGGCAACATGGAAACTGCTGAATTCTTCTGAACTCAGTCACCCTGGCTGTTCTCCAGGACTGCGATGGGTTCCCAATGAGCAGTGACATGTCCACAAACAGCGCACAGACAGCTTCACATTGTCATCCATTCTCCTGATTGAATAATCCACTGTAGGTCAGCAAGACTCGCCTGGAATCCAATGCTGTCAGCACGAGCTTGTCCTTGCAAAGTAGCCTGAGCCCCCAGCCCCTCCCACTCATTGTAAACTAACACAGTTCCTGATCATTCCATTTCATCAGTGAGCCGGTTATTTTGTTCTCGTTAATGCCAACTAAATTCACTGTTCACATCGGCCACCAGCATTAACAACACAAACAATCTGTTACACTTGGTAACAACTTCATGATTACTCCAGTAACGTGTGTGTAACAGAGCGTTCTCAGGTCAGTCTTTCTTACTTTACTCTGATTACAATTTCTCACTTAATTTGTTCTGAATCTGCATATAATGTAGAGGTGTTCAACTTGTGAAGGACTTGGAGTGTATAAAGAGAAATTGTTTCCACAGGCAGAAAGATAAGTCACCAGAGGATAAAGACTGAAGATAATTGTCAAAATATCCAGAGGATATTTAGGGGAGAATTGTTTACATTCTGATCTGGAGGTCACTGTCTGAAAGGGAAATGGAATGGTGGCACAGTGGTGCAGTGGTTAGCACTGCTGCTTCAAGGCGCCGAGCACCCGGGTTCGATCCTGGCCCTGGGTCACTGTCCGTGTGGAATTTGCACGTTCTCCCCGTGTTTGCGTGGGTCTCACCCCCACAACCCAAAGATGTGCAGGATAGGTGGATTGACCACGCTAAATTGCCCCTTAATTGAAATTTTCTTTTTATAATGATAGGACGATGGAAGAAGATGGAACAGTAACTTGTGAAATATCTCAAAAGGAATGTTTTGCTGTGCAGTAACAGTGAGGGAGTGGGACTAATTGGAAAACTCTTTCAAAGCATAAGCATGATGGCCAGCTTCCTTGTGTATAGAAAGAAAAGTGTAGATAGACTGAGTGTAGATAGATGTGGCAAATTGGAACCATGATGATTTGAAACCTCTTTGGCACTGGGAGAATCGAGATATGGTGAATCCAAATGCAGTCTGTCCCTGACGTGCAGCAGCTGAATACAAATTCCCAAACAGTCTCCACAGCAAAACAAATCTGCTGCTATTTCAACATTCTGTTTCACAACAGTCCCAGTTTAGGGCTGGTTGTATTCTAGCATCTGCTCCATTTTTCCCAGCCAGAGACAAACATGCGAACACACAAAAGCAGAAGAAGGCCATTCAGCCCTCGAGCCTGTTCCGCCATTTGATATAATTGCAGCTAATCAGTTTGTATTTTGAGTCCTACATTCCCATTTACCCCCATTAACCTTGGATTCTCCTGCCTAACAAGATCTAGCACTGAATAGTTAAACCAGGTGTGTCTTAAAATTCAGGTGCACAAGCCTTTATTTAACAGGTGGTGGCGTCTGTACCAATGAAGGTGGGAGTGTCAACTTTACTGAGGACAGGGTGGGAGTAGAGGCAAGGCCTCTGATTGAGCAAATTGGCAGCTAAAGATGAGTTGTGGTTAATGGAAGCTAAGTGATTTTATCATTTGTGTTTCGAAATATAGATAAACAAATGTGTTGCCATGCAAGTGTTTTCATGCTCTCATATCAGAACTATGAGACAGAAACTACGGGTTACTGAAGAAAAAATAGAAAAGAATTTTCAGAGCTTATTTTGGACTGCCAGGAATTTAAAAAAAAAAATTTAGTGTACCCAATTCATTTTTTCCAGTTAAGGGGCAATTTAGTGTGGCCAATCCACCTAGCCTGCACATCTTTGGATTGTGGGGGTGAAACCCACGCAAACACGGGGAGAATGTGCAAACTCCACACAGACAGTGACCCAGAGCCAGGATCGAACCTGGGACCTCAGCGCCGTGAGGCTGCAGGGCTAACCCACTGCACCACCGTGCTGCCCGTCTGGACTGCCAGGAATGTCTGAAATCCTGAATAATGACATAACAAGATACACACTCCCTAAAGTATCCTTCTGTATTGACAGCGGACGACACACCCTTCATTCAGCTGGGTATGTGCATGATTAAGCCATGTTTGACACCGGTACGGTATAGGTCACCCCGTCATTCCGTCACTGAATTAGAGAGTCATAGCACAGCACAGGAGGGTCATTCAGCCCATCGTATCGCATCTGCTCTTTGAAAGAGTTGCCAATTAGTCCCACTCCCTTACTCTTTCTCGATAACCTACAACTTTTCCACTCCAAGTATTTATCCAAATTCCTTTATAAAGTTACAATTGAATCTACTCCCATGATCCTTTCAGGCAGTGAATTCCTGATCCCCACAACTTGTTGCATCAATAGTGGGTTGCTTATGTCACCTCAGGTCTTTTGCCAAATCACCTGAATGTCAAAATGGAGAGTTTGATTGCACAGAAGGGTGGTTATTCAACACAATGGGTGTGTACAGGCCATAACCAAACTATCCAGTCTAATCCTACATTCCAACTCTTGGTCCATAGCCTTATAGGTATCTGTAGTTTATGCTTAGATCCAAGTGTTTTTTTTAAACGTGGTAAGGGTTTCTACCTTTACCACTCTCTCAAGCATTAAGTTCCAGAGACCCACCACTCTCTGCCTGGAAAATAATTACTCCTTACCTCTAATCCTTCAAACTTGTGCCCCTGTTTATTGACCTCTCTGTTAACAAAATTAAATTATTTCAATGCAATCTATTGAGTTCTGTATCCTCTGGTTAGCATCACTTCTGTCACTGGAAACAGTTTCTTGATACAAACCCTGCACAGGACTCCCCTGTGCTCCAAGGAAAAAATGCCCAGTTCTCGAGTGTCCCCATAATTGAAGTTCTTCATCTTGCTACCGTTCTGGTAAACCTACTCTACACCATAGAACCATAGAATTCCTAAAAGGAGGCCATCCGGCCCATCGAGTCTGACTGACCCTCTGAAAGAGCACCCAACTTAGGCCCACCCCCCGCTCTCTTTGGCTGTGGGAGGAAACCAGAGCACCCGGAGGAAACCCACACAGACACGGGGAGAACGTGCAAACGCCACACAGGCAGCCACCCGGTTCCTTAGCGCTGTGAGGCAGCAGTGCTGACCACTGTGCCACCGTGCCGCCCTCCCGCAGTAATTTAGATACAAACAACAAACGTTTACTTGCACAACATGTTTACAGAGTATTGCAGCCTTAATGCTGCCAGTCTGTCTCCTGGATCAAACTGAGGAAAAGCCCGTGCTCTGCTCGCCAATTCCGTGTGCGAACAACGCCCCTTAAAGGGGTCAGCTCCTAAACCTTCCTCAGACCCTGACATCCTTCTTCAACTGAGATCTAACTGTGCTTTAAAACAGTTTAACATAGCTTCTTTGCTGTTGTACTCTATTCCTATTCCTTTATTAACGAAGGTGAAGATCCTGTATGTTCATCTTAATTTGTTCTGCCATCTTTGAAGATTTGTCTTCACAAACCCTCGCGCTCCTCTGTTCCTGCACTCACTGTGTATCGTCCAAATGAGTCATTTGCCTTCCTGGACACTGTACTATCCTACTTATTGTTCATTACATTCCTCAGTTTCATGTCAACTGCAAACTTGGAAATTACACTTTAGGTTTAAGGTGAGAGGGGCAAGGTTTAGAGGAGATGTACGAGGCAAGTTTTTTACACAGAGGGTAGTGGGTGCCTGGAACTCGCTGCCGGAGGACTTGGTGGAAGCAGGGACGATAGTGACATTTAAGGGGCATCTTGACGACTTCCGGGTGCGGCGATGACCAGCTGAGTCGCACGTTTCGGCAGCTCCCTGTGAAACGGACTTTTGGGCTCTTGATAGGAGCCCCA
Organism: Scyliorhinus torazame; assembly: GCF_047496885.1. Taxonomy (NCBI): domain Eukaryota; kingdom Metazoa; phylum Chordata; class Chondrichthyes; order Carcharhiniformes; family Scyliorhinidae; genus Scyliorhinus; species Scyliorhinus torazame. The sequence goes on from NC_092724.1 coordinate 72,854,954, forward strand.
ACGGCAATTTTAACGGCTGAAAACACCGTGCGGTAAACCAGAAGGGTGTTCCCCCTGGACACGGATGGAAAAAGGAGAGGAAAGTGGCCGGATTGCAGCGGATCCTTTGGAACAACGGCAAGGAAGGCAAGCAGAAACCAAGATGGCGTCGGAAGGTGGCAGTTTCATATGGGGCCCCGAACAACAAGAGTTTTTGAAACGCTGCGTGGAGGAGATAAAAAAGGAAATGAAGAAAGAGTTGTTGGCCCCGATATTACAGGCGATTGAAGGGCTGAAAGAGGAACAAAAGACCCAGGAGCAGGAGCTTCGGGTCGTGAAGGCGAAAGCAGCTGAGAATGAAAACGATATACAGGGCCTGGTGGTGAAGTCGGAGATACAGGAGGCACACCAGAAACGATCTGTGGAGAGGTTGGAGGCACTGGAAAATAACGCAAGGAGGAACAACTTGAGGATTCTTGGCCTTCCTGAAGGTGTGGAGGGGGCGGACGTCGGGGCATATGTGAGCACGATGCTGCACTCGTTAATGGGAGTGGAGGCCCCGACGGGTCCGTTGGAGGTGGAGGGAGCATACCGAGTTATGGTGCGAGGACCGAGAGCAGGAGAAGCTCCCAGAGCCATAGTGGTGAGATTTCTCCGTTTTAAGGATAGAGAAATGGTCCTTAGATGGGCGAAGAAAACTCGGTGTAGTAAATGGGAGAACGCGGTGATCCGCGTCTATCAAGATTGGAGTGCGGAGGTGGCGAGAAGGAGGGCGAGCTTTAATCGGGCCAAAGCGGTACTTCACAAAAAAAAGATAAAGTTTGGAATGCTGCAACCGGCAAGACTGTGGGTCACATATCAAGGGAGGCACCACTACTTTGAGACGGCGGATGAAGCGTGGACTTTTATTGTAGAAGAAAAATTGGAATGATTGGACTACGAAAATGAACGTTTGGACAAAGTGGTGGGACGAGTGGGGGGGGGGGGGCGAAGAGGGATTGTATTGTATGATTAATCCTGCGGTATGGTAACTTTTCTTTCTCCCACAGGTGGTGATGGGGGGAGGTGGGGAGGGAGAGGAGATGGGGCGTTGGCCATGGGAGGCGGGGCCGAGGGAGAGGCGCGGGCTTGGTTCCCGCGCTATGATAATTATGGCGGGAATAGAGAAGCAGGAAGGAGGGGGCACCGCACGGGGCGAGCCGTGATCACGGGGGGAAGCCGAGGTCAGCCAGAGTTTGCTGACTTCTGGGAGCAACATGGGGGGAGTAATTACGCTAGCGGGGGGTCTAGCGGGGGGGGGGGGAGGGGGGAATTACTGGGTTGCTGCTGCTGGGGAAAGGGGGGAGTGGGTGCGGGAAAGGATGGGCGGGGGGGCACCGTCTGGGAGAAATACAGCCGCGTGGGAACTGGGCGAGAAGCTGGAAAAAGATGATGGCTAACCGGCAAGGGGGGGGGGGGGGAAGCCCCCCAACTCGGCTGATCACGTGGAACGTGAGGGGACTTAACGGGCCGATAAAGAGGGCACGAGTACTCGCACACCTTAAGAAACTTAAAGCAGATGTGGTCATGTTACAGGAAACGCACCTGAAACTGATAGATCAGGTTAGGTTGCGCAAAGGATGGGTAGGGCAGGTGTTCCATTCGGGGCTGGATGCGAAAAACAGGGGGGTGGCTATATTAGTGGGGAAGCGGGTAATGTTCGAGGCAAAGACTATAGAGTATTATGGGTTTTGTTTGGGCCGGGAAGACTCCGAGAGTGAGGAAGGGATTCTTACAGCGTAGTAGGGATAGGGGGGGGCTGGCACTACCGAGCCTAAGTGAGTATTATTGGGCCGCTAATATTTCAATGGTGAGTAAGTGGATGGGAGAGGAGGAAGGAGCGGCGTGGAAGAGATTAGAGAGGGCGTCCTGTAGGGGGACCAGCCTGCAGGCTATGGTGACAGCCCCATTGCCGTTCTCACCAAGGAACTATACCACGAGTCCGGTGGTGGTAGCTACACTGAAGATTTGGGGACAGTGGAGACGACATAGGGGAAAGACCGGAGCACTGGGGGGGTCCCCGATAAGAAACAACCATAGGTTTGCCCCGGGGGGAATGGATGGGGGATATGGAATGTGGCAAAGAGCAGGTATAACGCAATTGAAAGATCTATTTGTGGATGGGAAGTTTGCGAGTCTGGGAGCGCTGACCGAGAAATATGGGTTGCCCCAAGGGAATGCATTCAGGTACATGCAATTGAGGGCTTTTGCGAGGCAGCAGGTGAGGGAATTCCCGCAGCTCCCGACACAAGAGGTGCAGGACAGAGTCATCTCAAAGAAATGGGTGGGGGACGGTAAGGTGTCGGATATATATAGGGAATTGAGAGACGAAGGGGAGACTATGATGGACGAACTAAAAGGGAAATGGGAAGAAGAGCTAGGGGAGGAGATTGAGGAGGGGATGTGGGCAGATGCCCTAAACAGGGTAAACTCGTCGTCCTCGTGCGCCAGGCTAAGCCTGATTCAGTTTAAGGTATTACACAGGGCACATATGACTGGAACACGGCTCAGTAAATTTTTTGGGGTGGAGGATAGGTGTGCGAGGTGCTCGAGAAGCCCAGCGAATCATACCCATATGTTTTGGTCATGCCCGGCACTACAGGGGTTTTGGATGGGGGTGACAAAGGTGCTTTCGAAAGTAGTAGGAGTCCAGGTCGAACCAAGCTGGGGGTTGGCTATATTTGGGGTTGCACAAGAGCCGGGAGTGCAGGAGGCGAAAGAGGCCGATGTTTTGGCCTTTGCGTCCCTAGTAGCCCGGCGCAGAATATTGCTAATGTGGAAAGAAGCCAAGCCCCCGGGGGTGGAGACCTGGATAAATGATATGGCGGGGTTCATAAAGTTAGAGCGGATTAAGTTCGTCCTAAGGGGGTCGGCTCAAGGGTTTACAAGGCGGTGGCAACCGTTCGTCGAATATCTTGCGGAAAGATAGATAGGGGAGAACAAAGAAGGCAGCAGCAGCAGCCCAGAACTTGGGGGGTGGGGGGTGGGGGGGGGGGGGGGGGTGGCCTGAGACAAGGCAGTTGCCAATTAGGGCTAGTTTTTATTTTTGTTATTTAATATTTATTTATTTGTTGTTGTTTTCTTTTGTTCTTGTTTAAATAAAAAAGGTCATTATTATCTGTATTGTTATAATGTTGTGTAAAGGATGCACAATGTACTGTGTTGGTTGACCAAAAATTTTCAATAAAATATTATTTAAAAAAAAAAAAAAAAAAAAAGGGGCATCTTGACAAATACATGAAGAGGATGGGAATAGAGGGATACGGACCCAGGAAGTGTAGAAGATTGTAGTTTAGTCGGGCAGCATGGTCGGCACAGGCTTGGAGGGCCGAAGGGCCTGTTCCTTTGCTGTACATTTCTTTGTTCTTTGTACACTCTGCTAACCCAGGCCCAGGACAAAGGACGGAAAAAAGAAGACAGTCAGAAAAAATAAACAGCACAGTAACAAGAAATGCAAGTTGTTGATAGATTCCTGTTAACATTTGTATTAAGGGATAGGGGCGAAGGACGGTTTATGAGTTAGCTCACAAAGCAGCCATGAACCAATTGGTGGAAAAGGCCTGATGGGTTAGATGACCTACTTCCGTTCCTTTGTTCCGATGTCATTAATATCTATAAAAAGGAGCTGAGGACTTCCGGTGGTGGCCACGGAGTGAGCATTCGCACATTTGGTAGCTGCCGCTTAAGGTGGAATTTTTCAGTCCTATAGCTCCCGCTCAAGGTGAAAGTTTGGATGGAAAGAGGTGTAGGAGTGCCAGGAGAAGGTGTAACTCCTCTGGTGGGCTGGTGGATGGATCCACAAAGTAGGAGTGGGCTGACAAGAAGGGAGCTGGTGGAACAGAAGAATATTTGTGCGCCACAGGTTAAGATGGCAGAGGGCAAGGTGGTTGTTCTGCCCGCCCAGTGGTCAACGTGCTTCTTAACTGGGAAATTCAGCCAGCAGAGGAGGGAAGCCCTGGAAGACCTGGCCAAGGTGGTAGAGACGCTCAAAGCAGGGATTGACCGAGTGGAGCTGAGGCAGGAGACCCAGAACCAGGCTATCCAGAAAATGGAGGAGGTGGTGGGGGAGCAAGAGGATCAGCTTACCTCGTTGGTGGCCGAGGTGGGGGTGATGCGGGAGACCCAAATGAGGCTCAAGGAGAAGAAAGCAAGAGAGTCGGGTTTAATCGGGTCAAGGCTGCCCTCTTCAAGAAGGGAGTGAAGGGAGTGCTGTACCCTGCCTGCCTCTGGGTGACTTTCCAGAATCGAGAATACTACTTTGGTATGCCAGAGGAAGCGATGGAGTTTTTGAGGGATGATGGGCTGGCAGGAAAAGGAGGACATTGAACTTTTCAGGAGCTGTGTAAAGCTGTTTTCTTTTGGTTATTTTTGGAGAGCTTTTTCTCCTTTGAAATGTTTTGATGGGTTTGGTGACGGGGTGCTTGGGGAGCATCAAAGGTGAGTTTCTTTGTTTCTTAAGGGACGGGGTGGGGATAATCAGGAGATGGGTAGGAGGTTTGGAGGCCTTGGGCGTGGGCTGCCATGCTAGCTGGGTGGGCTAGTTAATGGGAGCACAGTAAGGGATGGTCAGGTGGTTGATATGGGGATGGGGCTGTTGTTTTGTTTGTGGGAGGGGTGCGCCGTCAAGGGTGTGGTTGGTGTGGCGCAGTTGGAAAGGGAGTGATGACGGTGGACATCTGAGGGTGGGCCTGGAGGGTCGCGTGACACATACTGGGGCCGGCCCAAAAAGGGATATAATTGATCGCCAGGGGAGGGGGGTAGGGGGCCCCCCAAACAGGCTGGTCAGGTGAGACATGAGGGGCTGAATGGACCGGTCAAACAGTTGCGTGTGTTCGCACACCTGAGGAGTCTGAAGGCGGACGGCTTTTCTACAAGAGACGCATTTAAAGATAGGGCATCAGACAAGGTGCGACGGTTCCTGGAGTTTCCCAGGGTGACTGAGGAGCTGGTGCAAGGTTTGGGCTCCTATTGGGTTGAGGGATGTGATGGAGAGTATGGGGGCGGTGCATGCAGGGGTGGCCCCGGGCCTGGATGGGTTCCTGGTGGAGTTTAATAAAACGTTTGGGGGGGGTCCTAGGGCCGTTGCTGGCGAGGGCAAACAATGAGGCTAAGGAGAGGGGGGAACTCCCCCCCTGCATTATTGCAGGATCCATCTTCCTGATACTGAAAAAAGACAAGGATCCAGAGCAGTGTGGATCGTACCATCTGATACCGTTGTTGAATGGGGACGCTAAGTTGTTGACGAAGATTTTGGGTTCGCAAATTGAGGACTGTCCCCTGGGGGTGATAAGTGAGGACCAAACGGGGATTGTGAAAGGGAGACGGTTGTCGGTAAATGTGAGGAGGCTGCTTAATGTGATTATGATGCCCCCAGAGAGGCAGGAAGTGGAAGTGGCAGTGGCAATGGACGCGGAGAAAGCTTTCAACGGCCGGCTTGCGTTTGGGAAGGGGTTTGTGGACTGGGTCCGGTTGCTGTACAAGGCTCAGTCATAAGTGTGTGGACGAACCAGGTGAGTTTGGGATATTTTGGGTTGCACCGTGGGACAAGGCAGGGGTGCCCGTTCTCCCCATTGCTTTTTGCCTTGGCTAGAGAGCCCCTGGCAATGGCGCTTAAAGCATCGAGAGATTGGAAAGGGATTGTGCGGGGTGAGGGTCGAGCACAGGGTTCCATTGTACACGGACGACCTGTTGGTATATATTTTGGATCCATTGGGGGGTACATGGGGAATTTGGAGGACTTCACTCGGTTCCCTGGGTACAAGTTGAACATGGGAAAGTGCGAGATGTTCTCGATTGAGACTAGAGGAGGGCGGGGGAGCTACCATTTAAGGTGATGGGGGCGAGCTTCACAGACTTCAGCATCCAGGTGACTCGGGGGTGGGTGCAGTTACAAGTTGAATTTGACTCGGCTGGTGGAGCAGATGAAGGGGGATTTTAAGAGGTCAGATGTGCTGCCACTGTCGTTGGTGGGACGGATGCAGACAGTGAAGATGACTGTGCTGCCAAGGTTCCTGCTCATATTTCAGAACCTTCCGATCATTGTCCCGAAGTCATTCCTTTAGAAGGCTAACGCGATGATTGCAGCTTTGTATGGGCAGGGAAGACCCCACGGGTCAAGAGGGTTTTTTTGGAATGGGGGCGAGGTGGTGGTGGCAGGCAGGGGTTGAGCAATTCGGGGACCTGTTCGTAGGGGCAGCTTTGCGAACTTAGAGGGTCTGGAGGAGGAATACGAGCTGCCCAGGGGGAACGATTTCAGCTACTTGCGGTCTGGGATTTTGTGAGGAGGGAGGTGTCTTTCTTTCCTGGGTTGCCACCCTTGAGGCTGCAAGATAAGGTGTTGTCGAGGGAGGGGGTAGGGGAGGGGAAGGTGTCCGAGGTGTACAAGGAGCTGATTGACTGGGAGGGGGCCCTGGTGGGAGACATTAAACAGAAGTGGGAGGAGGAGCTGGGGGGGGGGGGGGGGGTGAAGGCCGGGACGTAGGAAGAGGCCTTACTGAGGGTGAATGCACCCTCGTTATGTGCGAGGCTCAGTTTTATTCAGTTTAAAGTAGTTCACAGGGCACATATGATGGTGGCAAGGATGAGCAGATTCTTTGAGTGTGTAGAGAATAGGTGTGAACGTTGCGTGGAGAGGCCCGCAAATCATATCCATATGTTTTGGGTATGTCCAAAACTGGGGGGGGGGTTCTGGCAGGGGTTTACGGATGTAATGTTTGAGGTGTTGGGGGTAAACGTGGCCCCGAGTCCAGAGGTAGCGATATTTGGGGTGTCAGAAGACCCGGGAGTCGAGTGGGTGAGAGAGGCCGATGTTTTGGCCTTTGCCTCCCTGATAGCCAGGAGATGGATTTTGCTGGGGTGGCGGGACTCGGGAGCCCCCGAAGGCGAGCACGTGGGTGAGCGACCTGGCAGAATTCCTGAGGCTGTAGAGGATCAAGCTTGTCCTGAGGGAGTCGGTTGATAGGTTCGCTCGGAGGTAGAAGCAATTCAATGACTTCTTTAAGGAGGATTAAGGGGCGGGATTCTTCGTAATCGGCGCGATGTCCGCCGACCGGTGCCAAAAATGGCGCAAATCAGTCCGGCATCGCGCCGCCCCAAAGGTGCAGAATTCTCCGCATCTTGAGGGGCCGAGCCCTCACCCTGAGGGGCTCGGCCCGCGCCGGACTGATTTCCGCCCCACCAGCTGACGGGAAGGGCCTTTGGTGCCCCGCCAGCTGGCGCGGAAATGACTTTGCCGTGCGACGCATGCGCGGGAGCGTCAGTGGCCGCTCACAGCATCCCTGCGCATGCGCAGTGGAGGGGGTCTCTTCCGCCTCCGCCATAGTGGAGACCATGGTGCAGGCGGAAGGAAAAGAGTGCCCCCACGGCACAGGCCCGCCCGCGGATCGGTGGGCCCCTATCGCGGGGCAGGCCACCGTGGGGGCACCCCCTGGGGCCAGATTGCCCCGCCTCCCCCCCCCCCCCACCCCCCCAGGACCCCGGAGCCCACCCTCGCCGCCTTGTCCCGCCGGTAAGAGAGGTGGTTTGATTCTCGCCGGCGGGACAGGCATTCCAGCAGCGGGACTTCGGCCCATCGCAGGCCGGAGAATCGCCGGAGGTGGCCCGCCAACCGGCGCGGCGCGATTCCCACCCCCGCCGAATATCCGGTGCCGGAGAATTCGGCAACCGGCGGGGGCGGGATTCACGCCAGCCCCCGGCAATTCTCCGACCCGGCGGGGGGGGGGGGGGGGGGCAGTGGGTGTTAGTTATTTATTATGTTGAACAATTTCACTTCTGCCCTCATTTGTTATGTTTGTTGTTTGTTTATACAAATGCCTGAATAAAATATTTTAAATATACCTATATATAAAAAGAAGCAGTCATTCTCATAGCGACTCCTGGGAGCGCCGCTGTCCCTGAGTCTGAAAAGGAACAGTTCATCATTGCACTCTGCTTTCTGTCCCTCGGCCAGTTTCATTTCCACACTGGCACTGTCCCTTTAATCTCAGGAGCTTTAATTTTGCTAACCTGTCTACCATGTAAGCCTTTTGAAAGTCCATGTCCATAACATCAACCAAAATATCCTCATTAACTCTGTCCAATCACTTCATCAAATAACTCAATCGCGTTAGTCAAACATGATTTACTTTCAACAAATCCATGTTGGCTAAAGTTATTATCTTCTTGCTTTCTAAGTCATAGCTTAATCGCTTTTAAATCGTGATTTCTGAGAATATAGTACAGAGACGACCCAGACTCACTACTGAAGTACCCATACTAGTGAAGGAGGCTGGCCAGGCTACAATCACTCAGTGTAGACATCTTCTTCTCTGAGCTCAGGGCTCCTCTCCTGCGATGGTTGCTCCTGGGAGTCCCCGCATTGTCGCTGACAATGTCTCTTTTGTTCTGATGTCTCTTTTCTACAGGTTCTGCTAGCGCTGAGTCATGGTACACATCCTCACCTGGCCTGAGTTCCATTGTCTCATCAAGACTTAAAGCCAGACTTCCAGTAGCGTAACGTAGGGCGAAGACCCGCACGAGGTGGCCGCTGTTTTGTCCCTTTTTCTTAGTACAACAGATTGTTTTCTTTTTAAAACCTACACAGTTAATGTAAGAAAGATTCTGTTTGGTTCAAATGCCCCACCAAGACAAGGGAATGACAGTGGAAGGCAGACATTTGTTGACGGAGTCTGAGGCCTCTCAGGTTCATCAGCAGGTAAAATGGCGGAGTCAGTCTCTGGTGCACCGGCCACCCCACTGACGGCCGAAGTGCCTGCTTGTAACTTGGCGAAGGAGTACGAAGAGCATTAACAAAATTGTGTCAGAGGACCTTCGGAAGTCAATTTAAGATGCCTTGGCCCCCATTCATAGACATAGAACATACAGTGCAGAAGGAGGCCATTCGGCCCATCGAGTCTGCACCGACCCACATTAATCCCTCACTTCCACCCTATCCCCGCAACCCAATAACCCCTCCCAACCCTTATGGACACTACGGGCAATTTTTAGCATGGCCAATCCACCTAACCTGCACGTCTTTGGACTGTGGGAGGAAACCGGAGCACCCGGAGGAAACCCACGCAGACACGGGGAGAACGTGCAGACTCCGCACAGACAGTGACCCAGCGGGGAATCGAACCTGGGACCCTGGCGCTGTGAAGCCACAGTGCTATCCACTTGTGCTACCGTGCTGCCCGAGAGGCTTTGGGGAAAACCAATGAAAATGTGAAAGCCCATGAAGCCACAGTGATCGTATTGCGTCACTGGAATCGAAGCTATCTTCGGTGATCGAAGCGAACAAGTATTGAAGGCCAAGGTGAATGATCTAGACAATCAGTACAGGAGGCAAAATATTTGAATTGAGGGGCTGCCCGAGAGGATGAAAGGCCCAACGCCACCGGAGTATCATTGCAGAAGAGGAGCCCTGAGCTGAGAGAAGAAGATAAGTTTGGTAAGGTGCTAGGTCAGGGTAGATTCACATCCCCTCCTGAGTTGGACCGAGCCCACCAAACAATTCGGTCAAGGCCCCATCCTACAATTCCGCAGGGTGCGGTAATAGTGAAGTTCCATAGCTTCAAGGAGAAAGAGGGGATTCTGAGGTGGGTGGACAAAAGAGCACCGTGAATTTAAATGGAAAGGACATGTCATCAGGTTCTCTCAAGGTATGGGTGCGGAGCTGGTGAAAAAGAGGGTTGTGTTTGATAGAGCTAAGGTCGTCCTCTATAAAAGTAGAGTCCGGTTCGGTAAGGTCTACCCTGATCGGCTTAGACTAACTTTCGAAGGAAAAGACTATTTCTTTGACGGACTGGGAAAGGTGGATTTTTTCATTAAAAAACACAAGTTGGGCACGGTGCAATTAGGTTTTTGGGATTTGATGAAGGGCATGTTGAACTGTTGCATTGTTGGGATTTCATGAGCGTTTTTGTATCTTGTATTTTGTTGTTCCTGTTGCGGTTAAATTTCTATAATTTTTATGCTTTTTGTTTAAATGTGGGGTTTAGTTCTGTGTGCCGTTCTGTTTGTTGTGACAATATATACCTCCTTGTTGGAGGGCAAGGTTTATGGGGTTTTAGTATTTTTTATGTATGTAACCAATTTTCTTACCTCCAGTCGGGAGCCTCCTGGACAATAAGTTGGTCAAATAAAACCGAAGATAGGGGATCTCATCCTGTATATCGGGGTGCGAGAGCGGTAGGCTCTGCTTCGCATTTTCTCATGCGGATAGTCTGCACGATGCTGCAGGATATCGCCAATGCTAAAAGGGATTCAGTTACATATGAAAGGGAGTACCATGTTATAAACCTATCACACCATGATGGTGTGTTGTTATTTGTCACTGGGCTCTGGGTGCTATGGGGAAGTGAATCATTGACGGCGGGGGGGGTTGGGGTCAGGGGGCTCGCGTTCGCGCGTAACCGAATACAAATTACAATGATGCCGAAAAACACGTATCATGTCTTCATTGCTCTCTTCTTTCTTCTCTTCTCTTCTTTTTCGTCTCTTCTCTCTTCCTGGAGCTTCTGGAATTCTGTGGATCGAGCATAGTTTCTGTTACTATCTCGTTTAATATCTTGTACGTTAGCATGTCTGTCTTGTAGTGCCAATTTCCCTTTATAATTGGTCACCACGTGTGACTCCCTCATTTTTAAAAAAAACGAATATTTGGACTATACATCGAAGAGAATACTGCCGTACTGCGAGCCGTCTCGCAGCCTGTGTGATTTACCATCCCAGTGTTTGAGGATGTAAATAGCACAGGGAAGCAATCCTAAGTGTTGCTAAACCAAACAAAAGAATTTTGAACGTAATCGAGCCAAAATGAGGTGCTTATGGGCCGCGGCGGGTAAGATTTGGATGGAATCCCCGGGTAGGACGGTGATCAATGCCGTATGTGCTCTATCCGAGCGTAGCTGACCAGAGGGGGATCCTCAGGCAGGGCGGAGACCAATGCTTTTTCTCCACTGCCTGCAAGAACGGGTAAGAATGTGGTCGTCGTGGGGGCTGCCTCTTGTGATTACCTTCGAATCAGGAGAGTAGTTATGATTGTTGTCTGCCGACAGACTAGTTCCTCTGAACTATTGTTTGGGACAAACTTGTACCTTTAACAATTTTCAGTCGACAGACTAGTTCCTCTGAACTGCTGTCTGGGACAAACTTGTACCTTTAATAATTTTCTGTCGACAGACTAGTTCCTCTGAACTGTTGTCTGGGACAAACTACACTTAACGATAACATTAACGAACAAACATTGAACAAACATGCTGCAGGTTCCATCAGAAAGGACACCGTTTCTCCCAAGCGGTTCCTTTTTTCTCCATCATCTGGACACCTCAGTTATCAGTTGCGAACAGGGTCGCAAAGGGGTTCTCGTTTTGGGAGTCAGACTCAATGTCATCATCTTCTCCCGGATGCCATACTCTTGAATGGATGAGGGTTCCTAAAGCTGCATGGTGTGACTTAGGGTCCATCTCGTCGTTTCGGACGAGCCTGTACGAATTGTCACGGTGCCAAATAGTGGTGTCTAGTTCTGTGGAGACGGAGTTGGGGTCGTCATCGTAGGGCGGTGGTCTTTGGTGAGGTTTGTTAAGGAATGTGATCAGGAAGGGATCACTCGAATCGTGTTCAGATCCGCTGAGTGTGGGTCCTGTTGCCTGGGGATAGTGGGGATGTGTGCTGTGGCTATCGTCTGTGTCACAGTCGCTGCTGCTGCTGCTGTCTGTGGGCGTGCCGGGGTGGAGTCTAGAGTTCGGGGGTGGAGTCGAGGTCGAGTCCATGGATGGGATGGGCGTGTTGGGGGAGGGTAGGGATACATTGGCTGTGGGCAGGGCGTGGTCTACTGTGTCGAGCATGACGTGGTGTGCGTGGTTAGACTGTGAGCCATATGCCTTGAGCTGGTTAATATGAAACCACGCGGTCTTCCCGTTGGGGCACCTAATCTTACAAACGGAGGGGCTTACTTTGTCCGCAACGGAGTACGGACCCGAATACTTAGGTGACAGGAACGTGCTGGGGTTGTAGATGGAGAGCATGACCTGCTGTCCTATATCAAACTCAGTCGCATGCACTGTCTTGTCGAAACAGGCCTTGCCCTGTTTCTTCCTGATGCATAATTTTACTGCGGCTGCTAGCTGTGCCGTTTTTACATTTTCAACTAATTGTTTCACTGCGTTCTCGTGTGTGAGGGCCGTCACTTCAGGGCTGGTCAAGTCAAGTCCTAATAAAGATTCTGTGCCTTTCATGGGGCGTCCGGTCATCAGAGTGTGTGGTGTATATCCTGTGGATGTCGAAACAGTGTTACGTAAAAACACTAGTGCAAAAGGGAGGACTGAATCCCAAGTGGTGCTGTTTTGTTGGACCATTTTCCTGAGGGTTGCTTTTAGGGTCCGATTCATTCGCTCCACGATACCATTTGACTGGGGGTGGTATGCGATGTGGAATTTTTGGGTAATGCCAAATATCGTGAGGACGTTCTTCATGACACGTTCCATAAAATGGGAACCTTGGTCGGATTCAATGCTGCGGGGGAGTCCCCATCTCATAAAGATGTGGTGGGTTAAAATCTTAGCGGTAGTCTTTGCCGTGTTTATTCTAGATGGGAATGCTTCTACCCATTTCGTAAACGCATCGATCACAACTAACACATATTTGTGACCATTCCTGTTAGGGGGCAATGATCCTATAAAATCAATCTGGAGGTTAGTACAGAGGTCATTAATGGGTGGGTGTGGCTAAGCTGAGCTTTCTTTGCATATCTGTCCGGATTGTTTTGGGCACAGATAAGGCAATTTTCAACATAGTGACGTCTTCCTTTAAATTTGGCCACCAACAGAGCTGCCTGAGGTGGGCTGTAGTGGGGTCAATTCCCTGATGCCCATGACTATCATGGAGCAAACAAATAAGCTGATTCCTGTCCTGTTCAGGAACCACATAAAGGGTGTCTTTTAGGACCACACCGTCATGTGTGGTCAGTGCATTTTTAAACTTATCGTATGGGGCTAGAAAGTTTCCTTTTAAAATCTCCCTGAGATTACTATCTTGCTTCTGGGCCTGCACAAAATCCTCGATATTAGTCTGTGAGACCTGAACTGCATTCACTGGGGCGCTTTCGGGGGGGGTTCCAAAAATGTCCATGTCTGGAACCTGCTTTAGCCAGTGCGTCGGCTTTTACATTTCCAGGTGGGGAGGAACGGTGGTGACTTCGTACTTTAATAATACCAAATATCCTGTCCTGTGCTTTGTCCAAAATGTGCCGGAGCAATGGGGCTGAAGGGAGGGGTTTTCCGTCCGCGGAAACAAATCCTCTTGCTTTCCACAGGGGTAGGAATTCTGTGAGGCTGTTACAGACATAGAGGCTGTCCGAGTATATGTCTGCTGGGCTGGGGAAGGAATCTGGGTGATCTACAATGTATGCAATGGCTGCTAGTTCTGCCGCCTGCGCGCCTAAGTGTCCTGGCAGTTTTAAGGAGATTTCTTCTAGGGCACGTCCCTGCGCGTCCTCAACATAGATGCCTCATCCTGTAATGCGCTTCCCGTTTAATACAGTGGAAGAACCATCCACATATATTCTCAAAAGGTGCGCACGTGTTTGTGTGCTGGGGGCTCTGGGGTGAAGTACTTATCTCTTTGGGGAGTGTTTTCGCGATAAAGGGGCCTGTGTTGTGGTGCGGTGAGATGATTTCACATTCGTGGGGGGTGCCTGGGTACTGAAGGTTGTTGGCTAGGAAAGTGTGGGTCTTGGTCCTTTTAACAGTGATGTCTCGTCCCTGCAAAAGAAGGGCCCATCTGGCTGCTCTGATCTGGCTTACTGTACCGTCCTTAAGTCGTCCGTCTAGTAAAAGTTGGGTGGGGGGGTGTTCCGTGAGGATTGTGATGGGGTTTAGTCTGGTGATGTATGAAAAGTATTGAACTGCCCAGAAAACTGCGAGCAGGTGCCTTTCACAGGCTGAAAATCCCTGCTCCACAGGATCTAAAACTCTGGAGGCATAAGCCACGGGTCTTAACTGTTCGTGCCGTTCCTGGAGGAGCACGGCCGAAAGGGTGCGGTCAGTGCTAGCTATCTCTATAGCATAGGGGGAAAGCGGGTCTGGAACCTGAAATGCGGGGGCTGCAATAAGTGCGCGCTTTAAAGTATCTACAGCATCCGTGTGCTGCAGAAGCCATTCCCAGGGGGCTCCTTTCTTTAGGAGTTCCGAGAGGGGTGCTGCTTTGGTGGCGAAACCGTGAATATGGTTTCAGCAGTAGCCAACCAGTCCTAAAAATGACTGGAGGGCTGAAACATTCTGGGGAAGTGGCAATTTGACAATCGAGTCAATTCTTTTATGCTCGATCTTGCGTTGACCATGCGTGATAATCGTTCCCAAATATACCACTTTGTCTTCCAAAATTTGGGCCTTCTTGGGGTTCACTTTGCATCCAATTTGTTGTAGGAGTTCCAGGAGTTCAGACAGAAGCGCGATGTGCTCTGCCTTGGTGTCTGTCTGCAGTAATAGGTCGTCTACATACTGGACCAGACATTCGGGGCGAGAAAATTTTGATAAATTTTCCAGCTGTCGGTGGAAAATGGAGGGGGAGTTGTGGAATCCTTGTGGAAGGCATGTCCACGTGTACTGCTGACCTTTAAAAGTGAAGGCAAATTTGTACTGGCACGCCTTTGCCAATGGAATGGACCAGAATCCGTTACTGATGTCCAAAACCGTAAAATATCGTGAGTTGAGTCCCTGTTTGAGCATGGTCTCGGGACTTGTGGCTACCGTGGGGGCTGCTGCGGGGGTGACTTTGTTGAGTTCCCGGTAATCGATGGTCAGTCGCCATGATCCATCAGGCTTTCTCACTGGCCAAATCGGGGCATTATTAGTAGAGGCTACTGATCTAAGTACGCCTTGTTCTAATAAGCTATCAACAACCTTTGAGATTTCTCCCTCTGCCTCTTGGGGAAATCCATATTGCTTCTGGGATCTCGGATCAGGTCCTGTTATTTGAACCGAACCAACCATCCTGCCGCAGTCATGTTTATGACTTGCAAATGCGGTCCTGTTCTTCTGTAGAACTGCCCTAACCTGTTTGTCTGTGCTAATCATGGTCGGGTCAAACCAAAATTCGCCAACTGCGCTAATCTTATTAGCATACTCACCTACTGTGAGTGTTGCGGGGGCTCGTGCTGACTTTGTCATTTTCCAGACACATTGATTTACTGGGTCAAATGAAAGGTTGTGGGAGTTCATGAAATCGATGCCCAAAATGTGTTCTGCTGTGTGGTCCAGATCGAGCAAAACTATGGGGCGTTTTGTTGTAATGTTGCCAATTTGAATGGGTACAGGGACTGTGATGTGTCCCTGTTGTGAGTGGCCTGTGAAGCCACTGAGGGTGATTGTGGCTTTAGTGGGCCACGTGTCTGTTTGGAACATGGTGGAGGAATTAATTGTGGTGCGGGACCCTCCTGTGTCCCAGAGAAATTCGATGGGCTGTCCTCGTATTTTCGCTGCAACCACTGGTTGGCCGGACCTATCCCAAAGGGTGTCGCAGACCCAAGTGGGGGAGCCCGCACACCGTCAGTCAGTTACGTTCATGTCTGCCTGGTCTGAACTGCTGCTTACACTATGTATGGGCTTTGTCCTGTTATTATTCAGAGTGCCTGCCTGCTGGGCTCTCTGTGGCTTTCGTGGGGCATTGCACTCTCGTGCAAAGTGACCTAATTGTCCAGACTTGTAACATTCCTGTGGTTTCTGTGGGGGGCTGTTCATGCCTTTGTTCACCCATGCGGGGTTCTGGTGCGCTTTAACTGCTTGGATATCTGCCTCTGCCTGCTGTTCTTCGGGTTTTCTAATCGCGGGTTTGTTGTGGACAGATTGCTCCCAGGGGCGGGTCAACCTTTTTAAAACCCACTTTTCGTTGTGCGCTTCTTCCGAGGGGTCATAATTAGTACAAGCTTTTTGTCCTGCCTCTGTGGCATGGGAGATAAGGGTGCGGGTCCATTTGGCCATGTTGTCTGGGGACAAATGGGCGCGGTCTAAGTTTCCGAAAACGGCTGTAAAATGGATCCACAGGCGTCCAGCAAACGCTGTGGGGTGTTCTGTTTTCTTCTGCCTGCACTTATTCAGGCCTTCTACTGGGTCACCTCTGTTATAACCGATCGCGTCTAGGATCGCCGTGTGCAGCTCTGCAAGGGTGCCACCTCCTACATTCTGTGGGTCGGGAAGGGCTGCTACAGCCGAAGGGTCTAAGCTTAAAACTGTGAGCTTCACTTGCTCATGCTCATCCAGGCCGTACATGGTCGCCTGCTGCTTCACTCTAGTAAAGAAGTGGTGGGGGTCTGAGGTGGGGAGGAACGGTGTGATCTTTTTGCACGCGTCCCGTAATTGGGTCACGGTTAAGGGGGTGGTGTAAAGGAATTCCGCGTCTCCGTCCGATGTGACTGTGCGGTGAGTGGTTACTGGATACATGGGTGCCTGATCTATCTGCTCTGTGGGGGGTTGGGGTGCTTTTCTCCTTTGGGGCTTTCCTTGTGCACATGTGCCCTGTACATATCTACGCACGGTTTCAATCCCACATCTAATCGCCAGAGTGCTCGCTGCTCCCTTTCCCCTCCTAGTTCCAGGTCCACCCAGTGTGGGGCATGATCCGAAACCGCTATGGCTGAATACTCAGCTTCTTCCACCCTTGAGATCAACGACCTTCCCAGAACAAAAAAATCTATCCGGGAGTACACTTTATGAACATGGGAGAAGAAGGAGAACTCCCTGGCCCTCGGTCTAAGAAATCACCATGGATCCACTCCCCCCATTTGGTCCATAAACCCCTTGAGCACCTTGGCCGCTGCCGGCCTTCTTCCGGTCTTAGATCTGGATCTATCTAACCCTGGGTCCAGCACGGTGTTGAAGTCCCCTCCCAATATCAAGTTTCCTACCTCCAGGTTCAGTATACGACCCAACATCCGTCTCATAAATCCCGCATCGTCCCAACTCGGGGCGTATACGTTAACCATTCCCTCCAGCCTGCCACTCACCATTACATATCTACCTCCGCTATCTGCTACAATGCTCCTTGCTTCAAATGCTACCCGTTTCCCCACCAATATGGCCACCCCTCTATTCTTTGCATCTAGCCCTGAGTGGAACACCTGTCCCACCCATCCTTTCCTTAACCCAAAACGGCGCAAATCAGTTGGGCATCGCGCCGCCCCAAAGGTGCGCAATGCTCCGCATCTTGGGGGGGCCGAGCCCCAACCTTAAGGGGGAGCTTTAGCGGCCGCTGATGGCATTCCCGTGCATGCGCAGTGGGGGGAGTCCCTTCCGCCTCCGCCATGGTGGAGACCGTGGCGAAGGCGGAAGGAAAAGAGAGCCCCCACGGCACAGGCCCGCCCGCGGATCGGTGGGCCCTGATCACGCCCCCCCTGGGCACCCCCCGGGGCCAGATCGCACCGCGCACCCCCAGGACCCCGGAGCCTGCCCGCACCGCCTTGTCTCGCCGGTAAGGTAGGTGGTTTAATCTACGCCGGCGGGACAGGCATTTTAGCAGCGGGACTTCGGCCCATCCGGGCCGGAGAATCGCGGGGGGGGGGCGCCAACCGGCACGGCACGATTCCCGCCCCCGCCAAATATCCGGTGCCGGAGAATTCGGCAGCCGGCGGGGGCGGGTTCCACGGCAGCCCCCGGCGATTCTCCGACCCGGCGGGGGGTCGGAGAATCTCGCCCGAGGTGTTGGCAGTCTTGAAAAATATTAAGGTAGATAAGTCCCCAGGGTCCAGGGTCTGATGGGATCTACCCCAGAATACTGAAGGAAGCTGGAGAGGAAATTGCTAAGGCCTTGACAGAAATCTTTGGATCCTCACTGTCTTCAGGTGATGTCCCGGAGGACTGGGGAATAGCCAATGTTGTTCCTTTGTCTAAGAAGGGTAGCAAGGATAATCCAGGGAACTACAGGCCGGTGAGCCTTACGTCAGTGGTAGGGAAATTACTGGAGAGAATTCTTCGAGACAGGATCTACTCCCATTTGGAAACAAATGGACGTATTAGCGAGAGGCAGCACGGTTTTGTGAAGGGGAGGTCGTATCTCACTAACTTGATAGAGTTTTTCGAAGAGGTCACAAAGTTGATTAATGCAGGTAGGGCAGTGGATGTTGTCTATATGGACTTCAGTAAGGCCTTTGACAAGGTCGCTCATGGCAGACTAGTACAAAAGGTGAAGTCACACGGGATCAGGGGTGAGCTGGCAAGATGGATACAGAACTGGCTAGGTCATAGAAGGCAGAGAGTAGCAATGAAAAGGTGCTTTTCTGATTGGAGGGCTGTGACCAGTGGTGTTCCGCAGGGATCAGTGCTGGGACCTTTGCTGTTCGTAGTATATATAAATGATTTGGAGGAAAATGTAACTGGTCTGATTAGTAAGTTTGCAGATGACACAAAGGTTGGTGGAATTGCGGATAGCGATGAGGACTGTCAGAGGAGGCAGCAGGATTTATAGCGTTTGGAGATTCGGGCAGAGATATGGCGGATGGAGTTTATGCCGGATAAATGTGAGGTAACGCATTTTGGAAGGTCTAATACGGGTAGGGAATATACAGTGAATGGTAGAACCCTCAAGAGTATTGTCAGTCAGAGAGATCTAGGTTATACAGGTCCACAGGTCACTGAAAGGGGCAACACAGGCGGAGAAGGTAGTCAAGAAGGCATATGGCATGCTTGCCTTCATTGGCCGGGGCATTGAGTATATGAATTGGCAAGTCATGTTGCAGCTGTATAGAACCTTAGTTAGGCCACACTTGGAGTATAGTGTTCAATCCTGGTCGCCACACTACCAGAAGGATGTGGAGGCTTTAGAGAGGGTGCAGAAGAGATTTACCAGGATGTTGCCTGGTATGGAGGGCATTAGCTATGAGGAGCGGTTGATTAGCTATGAGGAGCAGTTGAATAAACTCGGTTTGTTCTCACTGGAACGACGGAGGTTGAGGGACGACCTGATAGAGGTCTACAAAATTATGAGGGGCATAGACAGAGTGGATAGTCAGAGGCTTTTTCCCAAGGTAGAGGGGTCAATTACTAGGGGGCATAGGTTTAAGGTGCGAGGAGCAAGGTATAGAGGAGATGTACGAGGCAAGTTTTTTACACAGAGGGTAGTGGGTGCTTGGAACTCGCTGCCGGAGGAGGTGGTGGAAGCAGGGACGATAGTGACATTTAAGGGGCATCTTGACAAATACATGAAGAGGATGGGAATAGAGGGATATGGACCCAGGAAGTGTAGAAGATTTTAGTTTAGATGGGCTGCATGGTCGGCACAGGCTTGGAGGGCCAAAGGGCCTGTTCCTGTGCTGTATCTTTTTTTGTTCTTTGTTCTTCCGGTCGCTTGCCATTTGAACTCAGCATCTGTCTCCCATGTCCACATGTCGTCCTCAGCCTGCTGCAATGTTCCAGTGAAGCCCAACACAAACTGGAAGAACAACACCTCATCTTCCGATTCGACATGTTCCAGCCTTCCTAACTGAACAGCGAGTTCAACTACATGAGACTGTAAACTTTCCCCTCCATCATGACTCACTTTTTGTATTTTGGTTTCCTCAATTTGTCCCTATACGACCCCATCCCTCCCCAATAGTGGCTAACTGACTCTTGTGGTTCAGTTTTATCTCCACTGAGCACTGACCTCTGTTCCCCGATTACCACATTACCTTTATGCCACTATTAGCACTCCTTCAGTCCGTAATGCCACCATTAACACCCACTCTATCAATGGCATCTTTGTCAATCTCTCCTTAGCTCCTGGCCTGGCCTACTATTCGGCCCCATCTCCTTCACCCCTCTCTCCAAGTGTACAATTTGTTACATTTCTATCCCTCTTCAGCCCTGCAGCAGATTCAAAACATGAACTCAGTTTCTCTCTCCACAGAGACTGCCTAACCTGCTGAGTTTATCCAGCCCTTTCTGATTTTAAAATTAAAAATAAAGCCTTCCCCTTTGAAGACAAAGATAAGGAGAAATATTTTATTTCAGAGGGTCTGGGGAGCACTCTTTTGTAATGGGCAGTGGAGACGGGGCCATTAAACATTTTTAAGGCTGAGGTAGATAGATAAAGGGTATTGGGGGTTGATAGGAATGTGGCATTGGAGCCACAATCAGAGCATCCAGGGCCAGCTCGATGGGGTCGAATGGCCTACTTCAGCTCTCAGTTCGTATGTTCAAATGTTTGAAGGTGTTGTGTGTTGGTTATGTGTTGGTGCTATATTGAGTAAGCAAAAAGGTGTGCAAAGGGAATGTCCCTCCTGAGTTAGCAGCTGAACCCTGTAGGCGTGTGTTGTGGGAGAACAGTGCAGAACATTGTTGAGAGATAAATACAGGAGCTGCTGACCTAGGAAAGTTCTATCGTCAGCTATTATCAAGGAGAGAATGACTAAGCATGTGGACAAATGAGCTGACCAAAGAGAACTAGCATGGATTTGTAGTGGCTAAGTAATTAACTTAGTTGAATATTTTGAGGAGTTAACTAACATGGGAGATTAAGGTATGTCTATGAATATCATTTACATGGATGTCCAGAAGGTATTTGACAACCTTCCACTTAAAGACTCTAAACAAAAATAAGAGCACATGGAAATTTCGACAACCTAAAGACTGTCTGTCTTAACATGACCACTGAGCAAATAGAAACCCTCTTGTCTCTTTCTAGGATTCTATGGGTTCGCTTCTCAACCAGTGCAGACAATGAAATGCAGCAGAAGTGTTCATAGTTGTCTCTGCCAGATAATTCTGTCCCCACCGTCACTCCAGCTTCTAAACAACCTGCATGAGACACATTGAGTACCCTACCAGTGTACAGATAAATTCAGGAGCAATATTGGGCTAATGTGCTTCAACTGGGTAACACAGACCCTTCTAATCCTGCGATCTCTACCACCCAGAAGGATAAGGGCAGCAGACACATGGGAAAACCACCAACTACAAATTCCTATCCAAATCACACACCATCCTGATTGGGGAATATATCCCTGTTCCTTCACTGTCACTGGGTCAAAATCCTGGAACTCCCTCCCACTGTGTGTGTAGCTACACTTCATGGACTATGTGAAGACAGCAGGACAGGTAGATAAGGTGGTTAAGAAGGCACAGGCGATACTTGCCTTTATTTGCTGAAGCATAAAATATTTCTTTGCTGAAGGAGGAGGGTTATGATGGAACTGAATAAAACGCGAGTTAGGCCACAGTTGGAGTATTGTGTGCAGTTCTGGTCGTCACACGATAGGAAGCATGTGATTGCACAGGAGAGGGTGCAGAGGAGATTCACCAGGATGTTAAACCAAAGAGAAAATGCTGGGAAATCTCAGCAGGTCTGGCAGCATCTGTCGGGAGAGAAAAGAGCTAACGTTTCGAGTCCAGATGACCCTTTGTCACCAGGAGCCTTGGCTGGAGCATTTGAGCTATGAAATGAGGCTGGTAAGGCTGGGGCTGTTTTCCTTGGAGCAGCGAAGGCTGAGGGGACCTGATTGAAGTGTTTAAATAATGAGGGATATAGATAGGATAGATAGGAAGGAGTTCTCCCTTAGTTGAGGGGTCAATACCAAGGGGCACTGATTTAAGAAAAGGAGCAGAGGATTTAGAGGGGATTTGAAGAAAAACCTTTTCACCCAGAGGGTGGTGGGAATCTGGAACTCACTGTCTGAAAGGGTAGTAGAGGCAGGAACACTCACAACATTTAAGAAGCATTTAGATGAGCACTTGAAACACTAGAGCAGACAAGGTTACGGACCAAGTGCTAGAAAATGGGATTAGAGTAAATAGGTGTTTGATGGCTCGTGCTGGCACATACATAGAAAATAGAAGCAGGAGGAGGCCATTCGGCCCTTCGAGCCTGTTCCGCCATTCATTATGATCAAGGCTGATCATCAAGTTCAACACCCTGATCCAGCCTCCCCCCCCCATATCCCTAGATCCCTTTAGCCCCAAGAGCTATATCTCATTCCTTCTTGAAATTACATAACACTTTGGCCTCAACTGCTTTTTGTGGTAGTGAATTCCACAGATTCACCACCCTCAGTCCTAAAAGGTTTACCCTTTATCCTCAAACTAGGACCCTTGACTTCTCCACCATCGAGAACATTCTTTCTGAATCTACCCAGTTTAATCCTGTTAGAATTTTCTAAGTTTCCATGAGATTCTATGAGATCCTCTCTCTCTTCTAAACTCCAATGAATATAATCCTAACCGGCTTAGTCTCTCCTCATATGACAGTCCCGCCATCCCAGGAATCAGCCTGGTAAACCTTCACTGCACTCCCTCCATAGCAAGAACATCCTTCCTCAGTTAAGGACACCAAAGGGGCAGCACGTGGTGCAGTGGTTAGCATTGCTGCCTATGGTGCTGGGGACATGGTTTCGAATCCCGTCCCTGGGTCACTGTCTGTGTGGCGTTTGCACATTCTCCCCGTGTCTGTGTGGGTTTCACCCCCACAACCCAAAGATGTGCAGGTTAGGTGGATTGGCCACGCTAAATTGTCCCTTAATTAGAAAAAGAATAATTGGGTACTCTAAATTTATTTAAAAAAAGGTAAAGACACCAAAACTGCACACAGTACTCCAGGGGTGGCCTTACTAATGCTCTATACAATTGCAGTAAAACATCCCTATTCCTATACTCAAATCCTCTCACTGTGAAGGCCAACATACCATTTGCCTTCTTTACTGCCTGCTGTACCTGCGCACTTCCTTTCAGTGGACTGATGCATGAGGACACCATGTACATCTGCCATGACACAATGGGCTGAAGGGCCTCTTTCTGTGCTATAAAACTGAACTCTGTGTGGTTCAAGAAGGTAGCTCACAACCATCTTCTTAAGTGTGTTTAGTGATGGGCAACAAATGCGATACTTACATTCAGAGAAAGAATTTTAAAAATTAGAATCTGCAGCAGTTCAAAGGCACTGAGTCAATTAGTCCCTAATCTCTAGAACACATCAAATCCTCAGGGTATTTACAGTACACCACTTGTGTTTGGCTTTCAGTTTCTTTTTACCTTTGATAGCAGAGGAACAAACTGCAGGTGCAGAAAGCTTAGCAAGGACACATGTGGTGACCCTGATCCCTGTGACTGAAGGGAGTATTGAGTGCAAAGATTTGCCACTGTTTAAGCGGGATGCCAAACACCAGGCATTCTCCCTGCCCCCACCTACCACTTTCACATTACTGTGTACATGCAGCCCCAGGACTTCCTGCATCCTATTTAAAATGAGACCATCCATTTACAATGCTTCTCCTCATTCTGCTTCCCAAAACCCACCACATCACACTTCCTGCTGTTAATTTCATCTGCAATGTGTCTGCCCATCTTATTTTGTCTATCTTTACATGAATCTGCCCCAAACATCCTCACTATTTACTGCATTTCCGAATTTCCTGTGATCTACTGATGCGACCATCAATTCACACGAGACGATTAGTAGAAGTGAACAGTGGTTTTAATAAGCTAGATCTGTGCCTGCCTGCGACTGCTCTGTACTGAGTGCCGCCTACAGGCTGAGGGGGCGGAGCCACAGGCGGTGCCCACAAGGGCATCAACATAATACAATACAATACAGTGGTGAATTGTAGCAGAAATACGTTCACCACATCTACAGACTTTGAAAAGGTGCCCTGTAAATCTAAGTCTGGATCATTAATATATATCAGAAAGAGCTGTGTTCCGAATACCGACATGTTCTCTCTGATATGTCCTCTCAATTGTCAGTGCTCCCTTTATCATTTGTGATGGGTCATCTCCTCATTTTGGGAGTTTTCTCTCTCTCCGTTACAAGCACTCCTCTTTCTCTTCCCTTCTCTCTGTGTCCTGATCTTTATATTGGGAATGCTCCCCTCTATCTTTCTCTGTACTGATCTCTCCATTGTGACCCCTCCTATCTCTCCCTCCTGGTCTTTCTATTAGGAGTGCGGTGCTCTCTCCATGACCTGGGGCGTCATTCGCCGACCCCCCGCCGGGTTGGAGAATCGCCGGGGGCTGCAGTGAATCCCGCCCCCGCCGCTTGCCGAAGTCTCCGGCACCGGATATTCGGCAGGGGCGGGAATCGGGCCGCGCCGGTTGGCGGCCCCCCCCGCTCGATTCTCCGGCCCGGATGGGCCGAAGTCCCGCCGATAAATTGCCTGTCCCACCGGCGTGTATTAAACCACCTTTTGAACGGTGGGACAAGGCGGCGTGGGCGGGCTCCGGGGTCCTGGGGGGGGGGGCGCGGGACGATCTGGCCCCGGGGGTGCCCCCACGGTGGCCTGGCCCGCGATCGGGGCCCACCGATCTGCGGGCGGGCCTGTGCCGTGGGGGCACTCTTTCCCTTCCGCCTCCGCCACGGTCTCCACCATGGCGGAGGCGGAAGAGACTCCCTCCACTGCGCATGCGTGGGAAACTGTCAGCGGCCGCTGACGCTCCCGCGCATGCGCCGCCCGGAGATGTCATTTCCGCGCCAGCTGGCGGGGCAACAAAGGCCGTTTCCGCCAGCTGGCGGGGCGGAAATTCCTCCGGCGCCGGCCTAGCCCCTCAATGTTGGGGCTCGGCCCCCAAAGATGCGGAGCCAATCAGACGGGCATCGCGCCGTTTCGGGAGAATTTCGCCCAGAATCTTGCTATAAGGAACATTCCTCCCTCTCTCTCTCTCTGCCCTATTCTCTCTATTGGGAGCACTCTCTCTCCTCCTCTTAGAATCCATAGAATTCCTATAGTGTAGTTGGAGGCCATTCGGCCCATCGAGTCTGCACCCACCCTCTTAAAGAACACCCTACCTAGGCCCACTCCCCCGCCTTATCCCTGCAACCCCATAACCCCACCTAAGCCACAACCTTTAGACACTAGGCGGCAATTTAGCATGGCCAATCCACCTAACCTGCGCTTCTTTAGACTGTGGGAGGAAACCGGAGCACCTGGAGGAAACCCACAGAGGCACGGGGAGAACACGTAAACTCCACATAGGCAGTGACCCAAGGCCGGAATTGAACCCTGGTCTCTGGCGCTGTGAGGCAGCAGTGATCACTTTCGTGGAGTTGTCCTGTCTCTGTTGCAGTAACCCTCTATCTGTAATCAAAGAGAAAATGCTGCAAAATCTCAGCAGGTCTGGCAGCATCTGTAGGGAGAGAAAATAGCTAACGTTTCGAGTCCAGATGCCCCTTGGTCTATTTGTGACGTGTCCCTACATTGTGAGGGTTACTGCATGCCACCTGTTATACCATTCCCCACCCTGTGATGGAATGTGTTGAAAGATCAACTGAAATATTTCTGCTGGGTTGTATCTAACGCATTCTCTTCCAGGTAATAAGTGACTGAACAAGTTTGGTGTCCACATAGTTATGTGTGGGGGAGGGAGGAGACTGCGGTGAAAGAAACTATGAAAAGGAGAGTAGACACGTAATCTGATAGGCTGCAAATTCCTGAGTCAAGTACAAAAAGTGTATCATCCTCTAAACTCTGCAGGCTAGATGAATGGAAACATTAGGAGCTGTTACACTGGGAGCTGTCAGGAGTTACTCAGCAGCTACTCTGAGAGGGACGTGCAAACTCTGATAAGAAAAGGACTGAAATCCTTTACGAAGCAAGTGACAAAAAGAGAAGCCGAAGACAACGATGCTTAAATATACTCCTCCTTGGCAGGCTCTGTGTCAAACAATAGATCAAAGGAATAAGGTAAGAATATAGAGGATTAATTCATTCAATCTTGTACTGATTCTCAGTCAGATGGGCTGTTGTTTTCTGATGTGATTGTGAATTTAACAATAAATTTATTCATCAGGCCTTCATGGGAGAATTATTTCCTGACCAATTTTCCGACCACATATCCACTCCATTACTAAGACTGCCTATTTCCATCTCTCCAGCATTACTCAACTCTATTGTTACCTCACCTCATCTGTTGCTGAGCCCCTATTAATGCTTTTGTTACCTCTCAGCTTGGCTATTTTGACAGACACTTGGCTAGTCTCCCAGATATTATCGCTAGCATAAATTTGAAAACATCCACAGCTGTGTCCTAACTCACACCGAGTCCCGTTTCCCTATCACTGACATTGGCTCCAAGATGACCAGGTTTCATCTTAAAATTCTCACCCATGTTTTCAAATCCTTTCCTGGTCATGCCCCCTTCCTCTCAAATTTCCTCCAGCTCCATAATTCTCCGAATAATAATCTTCACTCGTGTCACAAGTAGACTTACATTAACACTGCAGTGAAGTTACTGTGAAAATCCCCTCGTTGTCACACTCCGCCGCCTGTTCAGGGACACAGAGGGAGAATTCAGAATGTCCAATTCACCTATCAGCATGTCTTTCGGGACTTGCAGAAGGAAACCGGAGCACCCGGAGGAAACCCACGCAGACAAGGGGAGAACGTGCAGACTCCGCATAGACAGTGACCCAAGCCGGGAATCGAACCCAGACCCTGGCACTGTGAAACAACAGTGCTAACCACTGAGCCACCCAACTATCCGTGTTTCTCTAATCCTGGCATATCCCAATTATTACCACTCCACCATTGGTGGCCGTGCCTTCGGTTCTAAGTTCTGGAAAATTCTCTGCATCTCTAGCTCTTTTGCCTTTTAAGCTCTTTAAAATTGATCTCTTTGACCAAGTTATTGGTTGTCTGACCTGGGGCGAAATTCTCCGACCTCCCGCCGGGTTGGAGAATCGCCGGGGGCTGGCGTGAATCCCGCCCCCACCGGTTGCCGAAGTCTCCGGCACCGGAAATTCAGCGGGGGCGGGAATCGCGCCGCGCCGGTTGGCGGGCCCCCCCGCGCGATTCTCCAGCCCGGATGGGCCGAAGTCCCGCCGCTAAAATGCCTGTCCCGCCGGCGTAAATTAAACCACCTACCTTACCGGCGGGACAAGGCGGTGCGGGTGGGCTCTGGGGTCCTGGGGGGGGGCACGGGGCGATCTGGCCCCGGGGGGTGCCCCCACGGTGGCCTGCCCCGCGATCAGGGCCCACCGATCCGCGGGCGGGCCTGTGCCGTGGGGGCACTCTTTCCCTTCCGCCTCCGCCACGGTCTCCACCATGGCGGAGGTGGAACAGACTCCCTCCACTGCGCATGCGTGGGAAGCTGTCAGCGGCCGCTGACGCTCCCGCGCATGCGCCGCCTGGAGATGTCATTTCCGCGCCAGCTGGCGGGGCACCAAATGCCTTTTACGCCAGCTGGCAGGGTGGAAATTCGTCCCGCGCCGACCTAGCCCCTCAAGGTTGGGGCTCGGCCCCCAAAGATGCGGAGCATTCCGCACCTTTGGGGCGGCGCGATGCCCGTCTGATTTGAGCCGTTTTGGGCGCCAGTCGGTGGACATCGCGCCGTTTCTGGAGAATTTCGCCCCTGATGTCAGCAAGGCAGCACAGTGGTTAGCACAGTTGCTTCACAGCTCCAGGCCTTGGCCATGCTAAATTGCCCTTAGTGTCCCCAAAAAAATGGTTAGGTGGGGTTACAGGGATAGTTGGAAGTGTGGGCTTAAATGGGGTGCTCTTTCCAAGGGCCGGTGCAGAGTCGATGGGCCGAATGGCCTCCTTCTGCACTGTCAATTCTATGATTCTATGTGACCTAGTGCCATATATTATTTTATAATGCTCCCATGAAGCACCTCGGGACTTTTTATTACGATAAAGGTGCTTTCTAAATATAAGTTGTTGCTGTTGTTGGTGATGAATGCATCAACCTGTGCACTTGCTTTAAGGAACAGGTGGAGGGTCGGGTTTCTATCAATCACTGATAGTCCCGCCCTGTGGTGATGCAGTGAGTAGAATTCTGCCCTTGGCTTTGGTAAAAGGTTGTTATCCTTGAAAGTTGGTAAGTCACCAGGGCCTGATTGATTTTTTCCGAGGCTACTGAAGGAGGTCAGGGAGGAGATAGCAGATGCTCTGGGGATGATTGTCCAATCCTCACTAGATAGAGGGGCGATACCAAAGTACTGGAGAAATGCAAACATGGTTCCATTGTTTAAAAAAGGATCGAAGGAAATGTCCTAAAAGGTTTACCCCTTATCCTCAAACTATGACCCCCTAGTTCTGGACTCCCCCACCATCAGAATGTTCTTTCTGAATTTACCCTGTCTAATCCTGTTAGAATTTTGTAAGTACTCACTCTCACTCTTCTCAACTCCAAATAATATAATCCTAACTAGCTTTGTTTCTACTTATATGACAGTCCTGCCATCCCAGGAATCAGTCTGATAAACCTTTGCTGCAATCCCCCCGTAGCAAAGTCATCTGTCCTCAGATAAGGACACCAAGACAGAACACAATACTCCAGGTGTGGCCTCACCAATGCCCTATACAATTGTAGTAAAACATCCCTATTCCTGTACTCAAATCTTTTCGCTATGAAGGCCAACATATCAATTACCTTCTTTACTGCCTGCACGCTTATTTTCAGCGACTGATGCACAAGGACACCGAGGTCTCGCTGAGTATCCACCTCTCTCAATTTACACCCATTCAAATAATAATCTGCCTTCCTACTTTTGCTACCAAAGCATACAACCTCATATTTATCCACATTATACTGCATCTGCCATGCTTCTGCCCACTCACTCAGCCTGTTCAAATCCCACTGAAGCATCTCTGCATCCTCCTCACAGCTCACCCTCCCACCCAACTTTGCATCATCTGCAAATTCGGAGATAATACATTTAGTTCCTTCGTCCAAATCATTAATATATAATGTGAACAGTTGGGGCCCTAGCACAGATCCCTGCGGTACCCTACTAGTCACTGCCTACCAATCGTAAAAAAACTTTGCTTCTTGTCTGCTAACCAGTTTTCTATCCATCTCAAGGCACTAGCCGCAATCCCATGTGCTTTAACTTTACATAGTAATTTGCCATGCGAGACCTTGTCGAAAGCCTTCTGAAAGTCTAAATAAACCATGGCCGTCCGTTCTCCCTGGTCAACTCTATTAGTTACATCATCAAAGAATTCTTGTAGATTTTACAAGCACAATTTCCCTGCTGACTTTGTCTGATTACACCACTGCTTCCCAAATGCCGTGCTATGAAATCCTTGATTTCTTTTTCCATTTTTTCCAATTAAGGGGCAATTTAGCGTGGCCAATCCACCGACTCTGCACATCTTTTAGTTGTGGGGACGAAATCCATGCAAACACAGGGAGAATGTGCAAACTCCACATGGGCAGTGATCCAGGGGTGGGATCGAACCTGGGATCTCGGTGCCATGAGGCAGTAGTGATAACCACTGTGCCACTGTGCAGCCCATATGAAATCCTTGATAATGGACTCTAGCAACTTCCCTACTACCGATGTTAGGCTCACTGGTCTATAGTTCAGTTTTCTCTCCATCTCCCTTTTTGAATAGCAGAGTTATATTTGCTACCCTCCAATCTGTAGGAACCATTCCAGAGTCCAACGAATTTTGAAAAATGACCACCAATGGATCTAGATTTTTTGCTTTATCTCTGAAATCAGCTTGAACCCAAAACCTTTGAACTCAGAGGTAAGAGTGTTATTATTGCAAGGATCGTCCAGGTAGTTTAACAGGATTCACGAAAGTGACTGTTTCTTTGACATTCGAGCTGGTGTGCTTGTGATTGACCTGTCCACAATGGACACAACGTTGTGGCCCCACTTGACCAAATGACCAGTATGAGCTCCTGCCACGTGTGGGTCCTCACTGGGAGCGCAAGATCCGAAAATCAGTCCAAATAAACCATCAACCACATTCATCTCCTCTGAGTGAGCACAGGCAATGGAAATGTATGTGGAATTTACATGTTCTCCCCGTGTCTGCATGGGTTTCCTCTGGGTGCTCCAATTTTTTCCCACAGTCTAAAAATGTGCAGGTTAAGTGGATTGGCCATGCTAAATTTCCCATTTGTGTCCAGGTACGTGCAGGTTAGGTGGGGTTATGGAGATAGGGTGGTGTGGATGGGTGGATGGGGGGAGGTTGGATCTGGGTGTGGTGCTCTTTTAGAAGGTCATGCACCCTCGATGGAACCTTCTGCAGTGTCGGGATTCTATGATGCTGAACAGTTGCAGGAGTGGTCTTAGTATTATATGGAGGATATTGCTTGATCATAGGATGTGGGCAAGTTAGCAGTTATCGTCCATCGCTCGTTGAGGGCATTAAGAGGAGAGAATAGTGTGGAACTGGAGTCACATACAAGCTCAGACTGGGTAGGAAGAGCAAATCTGCTTCTGTGAAGGGACACCAGCTTCACTTTGATAGTTCACCATGATAGGAGGCAATCACGTGGTGGTGGTGACCGGAGCTGGGTCATTATAACCTCATCCATTCTCCGGCCTCGGGGATTTGGTGGGGGCGGGAATCGCAGCGTGCCGGTCGGGGGCCGTTGGCAGGACCCCCCCGGCAATTCTCCGGCCCGCGATGGGCCGAGTGGCCGCCCATTTTCGGCGGGTCCCACCGGCGTACGTTACGACAGGTATTTGCCGGCGGGACCTGGCTCTGCGGGCGGCCTCCGTGGTCCTGGTTGGGGGGGGGGGATCTGACCCCGGGGGGGTGCCCCCATGGTGGCATGGCCCGCGATCAGAGCCCACCGATCCGCGGGTGGGCCTGTGCCATGGGGGCAATCTATTCCACCGCGCCGGCTGGTGTACAGGTCCGCGATGGCCGCGCGGAGATTAACCCCCCCCACCTGCGCATACGCTGGGATGATGCCAGTACACACTGGTGCTCCCGCTATTGCTAACTTTTGGTTGGTTCAATTTGCTCTGTTTTATAACCTTTGCTCTCGAGTCGCCAGGTATCTTTATGATACCGCCACAAGGTTCAAGTTCAAGTAATGATCAATAACTCAGTACACCAATTAGTAAGATTCAAATCAAAGCACATTTATTTACACACAGTCAAATCTACTCATGCATAAACTCTACTTTCTCAGCTATTTCTATCACTAACAGGCCAATACTTAGCTTCGGACTGGCCCGCCAGGTCAGGGGAACAAATGGCCTTTCATTCGGGTTCTGAGCCTGCGGGATTCGAAGTTGGTACGGATTGGTAGCTGGGAGTGCCTATCTCATAGCGAGCGTTGACTTGAGACTTACGTTCTTTGGCAGCAGCTGGACAGGTCACTGTCAAGGGTTGGTTCGCGTTGCTGAGTGACCCTGTCAAGAGGACAATTTGAACTTGGGGGCTTTACTTTATAGTCCCCAGGGGCTTCCCGCCCTTCGGGGCGGACCCCGTACCTGGTTTCAAGTGATTGGACTTTGTTCCAATCGCTTGGTTCGATTTCTCCAATACTGGAGCTGTTCCCTGATTGATGGGCGGTCTTTAGGTGTCCGTTAACCTCTTTTGTGTTGGCTCCTGCTGGCGCCGAGGTGTCTGGCTTGGCCTTGTTTATCTCAAATGTTTCGATTGTTCCCGGGGATCGTTCATTAGTATGTAGATGGCCGCTACATTATTATGCAGATGGTTGCTGGTATCGATGCTGTCTGGGCTTTTGTAGCGTTTAATACACAGTAAACATGCACCTGCTGGTTTCTGCCTCTGTTGGCTGAATTTCCCTTCAGCCTTTGCTGTTCTCCATTTTACGTCGGGAATTGGCCAACCCAGGTGGCTACACTGCGCATGTGCCAACTCGCGCCGACTGGCGGAGGCCCTTCGGCGCCGGTTGGCGTGGCGCCAAGCCTCCTCCGCACCGGCCGGAGCGGCGCAAACCACTCCGGCGCCGGCCTAGCCGCTGAAGGTGCGGAGGATTCCGCACTTTCGGGGCGGCCCGATGCTGGAGTGTTTCACGCCACTCCTTCACGCTGGAGTTGCCCGCCCCACCGGTTTCCGAAGGATCCCGCCCCTGATCTTCCAATTCGACATGTTGCAGCCTCTGGACTCAATATTGAGTTCAACAACTTCACATCGCGCACTCTGTCCTCCATTTTGAATTCTCCACCCCCCCACAAGTTAACAATAATAATAATACTCTTTATTGTCACAAGGCTTACATTAACACTACAATGAAGTTACTGTGAAGAGCCCCTGGTCGCCACATTCCGGCGTTTGTTCGGGTACACATAGGGAGAATTCAGAATGTCCAATTCACCTAGCAGCACATCTTTCGGGACTTGTGGGAGGAACCCGGAGCACCCGGAGGAAACCCACGCAGGCACGGGGAGAATGTGCAGACTCCGCACAGACAGTGACCCAAGCCGGGAATCGAACCTGGGACCCTGGCGCTGTGAAGCAACCACTGTGCTAACCACTGTGCTGCATGTTGTCCTGGTGCCAGTCTGCATCCTTTAATTGTGTTTTTGCTTTCAGACTATGCTCAGCTTTATTCTGCTATTTTGCTGTAATACAGTGCTGACTTTTATTCTGGTATCCAACTAGCATCACCACTCCCTTTGCCTTTAGTTTCATGACACATTTGTAATTTAATCTCCCCCACCCTGTACCCTATCCCCGACCTTCTCTTTTGCTCCATCTGACCAACCCATCACATTCCTTCCTCTCTCCAGTTCTGACGAAAAGTCACATTGGGTTTGAAACATTAACTCTGCTTCTCGTCCCAGAGATGCTGGCAGACCGGCTGAGTGCTTCCTGCACTCTCGCTTTTTATTTCACATCTCCAGCATCTGCAGTATTTCATTTTTATATTTGAAAAGACTTATTGTGATTGACAAACCTAATTACATTTTTTGATGAAGTAACAGAGAAGGTTGTTGAAGGGAATGTGGTGGGTGTTATCGAAGTGGATTTTAAAAAAGCATTTGACAAATGACCACATAAAAGGCTGGTTAACAAAATTAAGCCTCATGGAATGGGATGGTCAGCATCTAATTGGAGCAAAAATTGGCTTTCGGACAGAGAGTGGCGTGTTTCAGATTGGAGGATGGTGCTCCCCGAGGGTCAGTGCTAGGGCCACTGCTTTTATGATAATGTCTACATGGTTTTGATATCGGGATACTGAGCAACATTTCAAAATTTGCTGATGATATGAAATTTGAAGGAATAGGAAACAGGGAAGATGATATGAACCAGCTGGATCAGGCTCCAGATAGGCTGGAGAGGCAGCCAGGTGGCAGAGACGTGGGAGGCAAAATGGATCGGAAGAGGTATTGGCCATAACTTCCGAGCCCCAGGAAAGTG
Organism: Scyliorhinus torazame; assembly: GCF_047496885.1. Lineage (NCBI taxonomy): Eukaryota > Metazoa > Chordata > Chondrichthyes > Carcharhiniformes > Scyliorhinidae > Scyliorhinus > Scyliorhinus torazame. The sequence continues at coordinate 72,887,988 of NC_092724.1, forward strand.
TTACTGTGGACAGGCCCAAAGATGCACTGGGAAACTTCGCCCCCGTCCAGAGATTCCCAGGTAAGGAGTGCGCAATAGCCTGGGAAGTTCAAACTTCCTTTGGGCAATTGACCTGCATTGGGAACAATCTGAAAATGTGATTAAATCACAAACTTTGGATGATTCCAACTGTGTTACATCAATAGTTACCCAGAAAAAGTGAGAAGAATTAAAACCACTTCTCGCTCGGCAGCATGGTAGCATTGTGGATAGCACAATTGCTTCACAGCTCCAGGGTCCCAGGTTCGATTCCAGCTTAGGTCACTGTCTGTGCGGAGTCTGCACATCCTCCCTGTGTGTGCGTGGGTTTCCTCCCGGTGCTCCGGTTTCCTCCCACAGTCCAAAGATGTGCAGGTTAGGTGGATTGGCCATGATAAATTGTCCCTTGTGTTCAAAGATGTGCAGGTTAGCCCTTAGTGTTGGGTGGGGTTACTGGGTTATGGGGATAGGGTGGAGGTGTTGACCTTGGGTAGGGTGCTCTTTCCAAGAGCCGGTGCAGACTCGATGGGCCGAATGGCCTCCTTCTGCACTGTAAATTCTATGATAAGCTTCTGCGTAAATATTGTACTGACCCATACTGATCTCCCCACAGGATTCAACTCATAACTCCAAACTCCCAGGGGGCCCCATCCTGACTACTGCCACCACTCCATGGGACTCCTCCCTCTATGGCAATCCCTCTCCTCGCAATGGGATACTGCTTCCATTGGACACCTCCGAACCCACTCATGGGATTTCCCCCAACCACCAGCTTCCTTCACTATGCTTGTTCAGACTTGACTCAACCCCCATCCCCCTAAAGGCTCAACGAGACCACTACTCTTAAGGCTCCAATTCCGGACTGATTTGATGCCCCCCCATTGCCCCAAGGCTGAAGCAAACCTACCCAACCCCCCTCCAAGACCTAACTGCCCCCCAGCACCCTTCAAGCTTGACTTGACTCGACCCAACCCCCAAGGCCCGACTCATCTCACTTCTGAATACTCAACCCAACACGACCCTGCACCCAAGTCCCAACCTGAACCCCCCTCCTCCCAAATCCTACCCACTTACCTTATAAGCATACTTTGTCAAAGACCTTTAAAGCTGACTGGACCCTTAAACTTACCTGGTTTATGGGAGCTGGTGCATAAAAAAGGAGGCGGGTTACTTATTTTCGACTGTACTGCCCTTGATGGTAGGCCGAGGGACACACTGCACAGCCCAGATCTTGCCTGGCTTGAGTCTGAAGGTTGAGTGAGATTCAACACACGGCTCCCCTAACCCAACTTACAACACACTGCTCCCCAATACCAACATACAACACACTGTTCCCGGAACGCAACACACAACACAGTTCTCCCCAACCCGAACATACAACACACTGCTCCCCGAACCCAGCATACAACACACTGCTCCACAAACCCAACATACAACACACTGCTCCCCAAACCCAACATACAACACACTGCTCCCAAACCCAACATACAACTCCCAAACCCAACATACAACACACTGCTCCCAGAACCCAACATGGAACACACTGCTCCATAAACCCAACATACAAAACACTGCTCCTCAAACCCAACATACAACACACTGCTCCTCAAACCCAACATACAACACACTACTCCTCTAACCCAACATACAACACACTACACTCCAAACCCAACAGACAACACACTACACCCCAAACCCAACATACAACACACTGCTCCCCAACCCCAACATACAACACACTGCTCCCCAAACCCAACATACAACACTGCTCCACAAACCCAACATACAACACACTGCTCCTCAAACCCAATATACAACACACTGCTCCCCACGCCAAATATACAACACACTGTTCCACAAACCCAACATATAACACACTGCTCCCCAAACTCAACATACAACACACTGCTCCTGAAACCCAACATACAACACACTGCACAACCCCAACATACAACACACTGCTCCTCAAACCGAACATACAACACACTGCTCCTCAAACCCAACATACAACACACTGCTCCTCAAACCCAACATACAACACACTGCTCCTCAAACCCAACATACAACACACTGCTCCACAAACCCAACATACAACACACTGCTCCCCAAACCCAACATACAACACACTACACCCCAAACCCAACATGCAACACACTGCTCCACAAACCCAAGATACAACACACTGCTCCTCAACCCCAACATACAACAGACTGCTCCCCAAACCCAACATACAACACACTGCTCCCCAAACCCAACATGCAACACACTGCTCCACAAACCCAAGATACAACACATTGCTCCCCAAATCCAACATACAACATACTGCTCCTCAAACCCAACATACAACACACTGCTCCTCAAACCGAACATACAACAGACTGCTCCCCAAACCCAACATACAACACACTGCTCCCCAAACCCAACATACAACACACTGCTCCCCAAACCCAACATACAACACACTGCTCCTGAAACCCAACATACAACACACTGCTCCTCAAACCCAACATACAACACACTGCTCCTCAAACCCAACATACAACACACTGCTCCTCAAACCGAACATACAACAGACTGCTCCCCAAACCCAACATACAACACACTGCTCCCCAAACCCAACATACAACACACTGCTCCCCAAACCCAACATACAACACACTGCTCCCCAAACCCAACATACAACACACTGCTCCTGAAACCCAACATACAACACACTGCTCCTCAAACCCAACATACAACACACTGCACAACCCCAACATACAACAGACTGCTCCCCAAACCCAACATACAACACACTGCTCCCCAAACCCAACATACAACACTCTGCTCCTCAAACCCAACATGCAACACACTGCTCCTCAAACCCAACATACAACACACTGCAGCCCAAACCCAACATACAACAGACTGCACCTCAAACCCAACATACAACGCACTGCTCCACAAACCCAAGATAAAACACACTGCAGCCCAAACCCAACATACAACAGACTGCACCTCAAACCCAACATACAACACACTGCTCATCAAACCCAACATGCAACACACTGCTCCTCAAACACAACATACAACAGACTGCTCCTCAAACCCAACATACAACATACTGCTCATCAAACCCAACATGCAACACACTGCTCCTCAAACCCAACATACAACACACTGCTCATCAAACCCAACATGCAACACACTGCTCCTCAAACCCAACGAACAACACACTGCTCCACAAACCCAACATACAACCCACTGCTCCTGAAACCCAACATACAACACACTGCTCTTCAAACACAACATACAACACACTGCTACTCAAACCCAACATACAATACACTGCTCCTCAAACCCAACATACAACACACTGCTCCTCAAACCCAATAGACAACACACTGCACCCCAACCCCAACATACAACACAGTGCTCCCCAAATCCAACATACATCTCACTGCTCCCCAAACCCAACATACAACACACTGCTCCTCAACCCCAACATACAACACACTGCTCCTCAAGCACAACATACAACACACTGCTCCTCAAACCGAACATACAACACACTGCTCCTCAAACCCAACGAACAACACACTGCTCCTCAAACCCAACAGACAACACACTGCACCCCAACCCCAACATACAACACACTGCTCCCCAAATCCAACATACATCTCGCTGCTCCCCAAACCCCAACATACAACACACTGCTCCTCAACCCCAACAGACAACACACTGAACCCCAACCCCAACATACAACACACTGCTCCCCAAATCCAACATACATCTCACTGCTCCCCAAACCCAACATACAACACACTGCTCCTCAAACCGAACATACAACACACTGCTCACGAAACCAAACATACAACACACTGCTCCACAAACCTAACATACACCACACTGCTCCAAAAACCCAACATACAACACACTGCTCCCCAACCCCAACATACAACACACTGCTCCTCAAACCCAACATACAACACACTGCTCCCCAAATCCAACATACAACAAACTGCTCCACAAACTCAACATACAACACACTGCTCCTCAAATCTAAAATACAACACACTGCACCCCAACCCCAACATACAACACACTGCTCCCCAAATCCAACATACATCTCACTGCTCACCAAAGCCAACATACAGCACACTGCTCCTCAACCCCAACAGACAACACACTGCACCCCAACCCCAACATACAACACACTGCTCCCCAAATCCAACATACATCTCACTGCTCCCCAAACCCAACATTCAACACACTGCTCCTCAAACCCAACATACAACACACTGCTCCCCAAAACAAACATACAATACACTGCTCCCGAAACCCAACATACAATGCACTGCACTCCAAACCCAACATACAACACACTGTTCCCCAAACCCAACATACAACACACTGCTCCCGAAACCCAACATACACCACACTGCTCCCCAAACCCAACATACAACCCACTGCTCCACAAACCCAACATACACCACACTGCTCCCCAAACCCAACATACAACACACTGCTCCCCAACCCCAACATACAACACACTGCTCCTCAAACCCAACATACAACACACTGCTCCCCAAATCCAACATACAACAAACTGCTCCACAAACTCAACATACAACACACTGCTCCTCAAATCTAAAATACAACACACTTCTCCACAAACCCAACATACAACACACTGCTCCCCAAGCCCAACACACAACACACTGCTCCCCAAACCCAACATACAACACACTGCTCCCCAACCCCAACATACAACACACTGCTCCACAAACCCAACATACAACACACTGTTCCCCAAACCAACATACAACACTCTGCTCCTCAAACCCAACATACAACACATTGCTCCCCAAACCGACAGACAACACACTGCTCCCCAAACCCAACAGACAACACACTGCACAACCCCAACATATAACACACTGCTCCCCAAACCCAACATACAACACAGTGCTCCTCAAACCCAACATACAACACACTGCTCCTCAAACCCAACATTTAACACACTGCTCCTCAAACCCAACATTCAACACACTGCTCCCCAAACCGAACATTCAACACACTGCTCCACAAACCCAACATACAACACAATGCTCCTCAAACCCAACATACAACACATTGCTCCCCAAACCGACAGACAACACACTGCTCCCCAAACCCAACAGACAACACACTGCACAACCCCAACATACAACACACTGCTCCCCAAACCCAACATACAACACACTGCTCCTCAAACCCAACATACAACACACTGCTCCTCAAACCCAACATACAACACACTGCTCCTCAAACCCAACATTTAACACACTGCTCCTCAAACCCAACATTCAACACACTGCTCCCAAAACCGAACATTCAACACACTGCTCCACAAACCCAACATACAACACACTGTTCCCCAAACCCAATATGCAACACACTGCTCCCCAATCCCAACATACAACACACTGCTACACAAACCCAACATACAACTCAATGCTGCTCAAACCCAACATACAACACACTACTCCTCAAACCCAACATACAACACACTACACTCCAAACACAACAGATAACACACTGCGCCCCAAACCCAACATACAACACACTGCTCCCCAACCCCAAAATACAACACGCTGCTCGGCAAACCCAACATCCAACACACTGCTCCCCAAGCCCAACATACAACACTGCTGCACAAACGCAACATACAACACACTGCTCCTCAACCCCAACATACAACACACTGCTCCACAAACGCAACATACAACACACTGCTCCTCAAACCCAACATACAACACACTGCACCCCAAACCAAACATACAACGCACTGCACTCCAAACCCAACATACAACACACTGTTCCCCAAACCCAACATACAACACACTGCTCCCGAAACCCAACATACACCACACTGCTCCCCAAACCCAACATACAACCCACTGCTCCACAAAACCAACATACACCACACTTCTCCCCGAACCCAACATACGACACACTGCTCCCCAACCCCAACATACAACACACTGCTCCTCAAACCCAACATACAACACACTTCTCCACAAACCCAACATACAACACACTGCTCCCCAAGCCCACCACACAACACACTGCTCCCCAAACCCAACATACAACACACTGCTCCCCAACCCCAACATACAACACGCTGCTCCACAAACCCAACATACAACACACTGCACGCCAAACCCAATATACAACACACTGCTCCCCAATCCCAACATACAACACACTGCTCCACAAACCCAACATTCAACACACTGCTGCCCGAACCCAACATACAACACACTGCTCCACAAACCCAACATACAACACACTGCACGCCAAACCCAATATACAACACACTGCTCCCCAAACCCAACATACAACACACTGTTCCCCAAACCCAACAGACAACACACTGCTCCCCAAACCCAACATACAACACACTGCTCCACAAACATTTGATCAATGCTGATCAAACCCAACATACAACACACTGCTCCCCAAACCCAACATACAACACACTGTTCCCCAAACCCAACAGACAACACACTGCTCCCCAAACCCAACATACAACACACTGCTCCCCAAACACAACATACAACACACTGCACCACAACCCCAACATGCAACACACTGCTCCCCAAACCCAATCTACAACACACTGTTCCCCAAACCCAACATACAACACTCTGCTCCACAAACCCAACATACAACACACTGCTCCCCAAACCCAACATACAACACACTGCTCCCCAACCCCAACATACAACACACTGCTCCACAAACCCAACATACAACACACTGTTCCCCAAACCAACATACAACACTCTGCTCCACAAACCCAACATACAACACACTGCTCCCCAAACCCAACATACAACACACTGCTCCCCAACCCCAACATACAACACACTGCTCCACAAACCCAACATACAACACACTGTTCCCCAAACCAACATACAACACTCTGCTCCACAAACCCAACATACAACACACTGCTCCCCAAACCCAACAGACAACACACTGCACAACCCCAACATATAACACACTGCTCCCCAAACCCAACATACAACACACTGCTCCTCAAACCCAACAGACAACACACTGCTCCTCAAACCCAACATACAACACACTGCTCCTCAAACCCAACATTTAACACACTGCTCCTCAAACCCAACATTCAACACACTGCTCCCCAAACCGAACATTCAGCAGACTGCTCCACAAACACAACATACAACACAATGCTCCTCAAACCCAACATACAACACATTGCTCCCCAAACCGACAGACAACACACTGCTCCCCAAACCCAACAGACAACACATTGCACAACCCCAACATACAACACACTGCTCCCCAAACCCAACATACAACACACTGCTCCTCAACCCCAACAGACAACACACTGAACCCCAACCCCAACATACAACACACTGCTCCCCAAATCCAACATACATCTCACTGCTCCCCAAACCCAACATACAACACTCTGCTCCACAAACCCAACATACAACGCACTGCTCCACAAACCGAAGATACAACACACTGCAGCCCAAACCCAACATACAACAGACTGCTCCTCAAACCCAACATACAACACACTGCTCATCAAACCCAACGAACAACACACTGCTCCTCAAACCCAACGAACACACTGCTCCTCAAACCCAACATACAACACACTGCTCCTGAAACCCAACATACAACACACTGCTCTTCAAACACAACATACAACACACTGCTCCTCAAACCCAACATACAACACACTGCTCCACAAATCCAACATACATCTCACTGCTCCCCAAACCCAACATACAACACACTGCTCCTCAAACACAACATACAACACACTGCTCCTCAAACCTAACATACAAAACACTGCTCCTCAAACCCAACATATAACACACTGCTCCACAAACCCAACATATAACACACTGCTCCTCAAACCCAACATACAACACACTGCTCCTCAAACCCAATATACAACACATTGCTCCCCACGCCAAATATACAACACACTGTTCCACAAACCCAACATATAACACACTGCTCCCCAAACTCAACATACAACACACTGCTCCTGAAACCCAACATACAACACACTGCTCCTCAAACCCAACATACAACACACTGCACAACCCCAACATACAACACACTGCTCCTCAAACCAAACATACAACACACTGCTCCCCAAATCCAACATACAACAAACTGCTCCACAAACTCAACATACAACACACTGCTCCTCAAATCTAAAATCCAACACACTGCACCCCAACCCCAACATACAACACACTGCTCCCCAAATCCAACATACATCTCACTGCTCCACAAACCCAACATACAACACACTGCTCCTCAAACCCAACATACAACACACTACTCCTCAAACCCAACATACAACACACTACACTCCAAACCCAACAGACAACACACTACACCCCAAACCCAACATACAACACACTGCTCCCCAACCCCAACATACAACACACTGCTCCACAAACCCAACATACAACACACTGTTCCCCAAACCAACATACAACACTCTGCTCCACAAACCCAACATACAACACATTGCTCCCCAAACCGACAGACAACACACTGCTCCCCAAACCCAACAGACAACACACTGCACAACCCCAACATATAACACACTGCTCCCCAAACCCAACATACAACACACTGCTCCTCAAACCCAACATACAACACACTGCTCCTCAAACCCAACATACAACACACTGCTCCTCAAACCCAACATTTAACACACTGCTCCTCAAACCCAACATTCAACACACTGCTCCCCAAACCGAACATTCAACACACTGCTCCACAAACACAACATACAACACAATGCTCCTCAAACCCAACATACAACACATTGCTCCCCAAACCGACAGACAACACACTGCTCCCCAAACCCAACAGACAACACATTGCACAACCCCAACATACAACACACTGCTCCCCAAACCCAACATACAACACACTGCTCCTCAAACCGAACATACAACACACTGCTCCTCAAACCAAACGAACAACACACTGCTCCTCAAACCCAACAGACAACACACTGAACCCCAACCCAAACATACAACACACTGCTCCCCAAATCCAACATACATCTCACTGCTCCCCAAACCCAACATACAACACACTGCTCCTCAACCCCAACAGACAACACACTGAACCCCAAACCCAACATACAACACACTGCTCCCCAAATCCAACATACATCTCACTGCTCCCCAAACCCAACATACAACACACTGCTCCTCAACCCCAATAGACAACACACTGAACCCCAACCCCAACATACAACACACTGCTCCCCAAATCCAATATACATCTCACTGCTCCCCAAACCCAACATACAACACTCTGCTCCACAAACCCAACATACAACGCACTGCTCCACAAACCGAAGATACAACACACTGCAGCCCAAACCCAACATACAACAGACTGCTCCTCAAACCCAACATACAACACACTACTCCTCAAACCCAACGAACAACACACTGCTCATCAAACCCAACGAACAACACACTGCACCCCAACCCAAACATACAACACACTGCTCCCCAAATCCAACATACATCTCACTGCTCCCCAAACCCAACATTCAACACACTGCTCCCCAAATCCAACATACATCTCACTGCTCCCCAAACCCAACATACAACACACTGCTCCTCAACCCCAACAGACAACACACTGCTCCCCAAACCCAACATACAACACACTGCTCATCAAACCCAACATACAACACACTGCTCCCCAAACCCAACGAACAACACACTGCTCCCCAAACCCAACGAACACACTGCTCCTCAAACCCAACATACAACACACTGCTCCTGAAACCCAACATACAACACACTGCTCTTCAAACACAACATATAACACACTGCTCCTCAAACCCAACGAACACACTGCTCCTCAAACCCAACATACAACACACTGCTCCTCAAACCCAACGAACAACACACTGCTCCTCAAACCCAACGAACACACTGCTCCTCAAACCCAACATACAACACACTGCTCCTCAAACCCAACATACAACACACTGCTCATCAAACCCAACATACAACACACTGCTCCACAAATCCAACATACATCTCACTGCTCCCCAAACCCAACATACAACACACTGCTCCTCAAACCCAACATACAACACACTGCTCATCAAACCCAACATACAACACACTGCCCCACAAATCCAACATACATCTCACTGCTCCCCAAACCCAACATACAACACTCTGCTCCACAAACACAACATACAACACACTGCTCCTCAAACCCAACATACAACACACTGCTCCTCAAACCCAACATACAACACACTGCTCTTCAAACACAACATACAACACACTGCTCCTCAAACCCAACATACAACACACTGCTCCCCAAACCCAACATACAACACACTGCTCCCCAAACCCAACGAACAACACACTGCTCCTCAAACCCAACGAACACACTGCTCCTCAAACCCAACATACAACACACTGCTCCTGAAACCCAACATACAACACACTGCTCCTCAAACACAACATACAACACACTGCTCCTCAAACCCAACATACAACACACTGCTCCTCAAACCCAACATACAACACACTGCAAAACCCCAACATACAACACACTGCTCCTCAAACCAAACATACAACACACTGCTCCCCAAATCCAACATACAACAAACTGCTCCACAAACTCAACATACAACACACTGCTCCTCAAATCTAAAATACAACACACTGCACCCCAACCCCAACATACAACACACTGCTCCCCAAATCCAACATACATCTCACTGCTCCACAAACCCAACATACAACACACTGCTCCTCAAACCCAACATACAACACACTACTCCTCAAACCCAACATACAACACACTACACTCCAAACCCAACAGACAACACACTACACCCCAAACCCAACATACAACACACTGCTCCCCAACCCCAACATACAACACACTGCTCCCCAAACCCAACATACAACACTGCTCCACAAACCCAACATACAACACACTGCTCCTCAAACCGAACATACAACACATTGCTCCCCAAACCGACAGACAACACACTGCTCCCCAAACCCAACAGACAACACATTGCACAACCCCAACATACAACACACTGCTCCTCAAACCCAACATACAACACACTGCTCCCCAAACCCAACATACAACACACTGCTCCTCAAAGCGAACATACAACACACTGCTCCTCAAACCCAACGAACAACACACTGCTCCTCAAACCCAACAGACAACACACTGCTCCCCAAACCCAACATACAACACACTGCTCCTCAACCCCAACAGACAACACACTGAACCCCAACCCCAACATACAACACACTGCTCCCCAAATCCAACATACATCTCACTGCTCCCCAAACCCAACATACAACACTCTGCTCCACAAACCCAACATACAACGCACTGCTCCACAAACCGAAGATACAACACACTGCAGCCCAAACCCAACATACAACACACTGCTCCTCAAACCCAACATACAACACACTGCTCATCAAACCCAACGAACAACACACTGCTCCTCAAACACAACATACAACACACTGCTCCCCAAACCCAACATACAACACACTGCTCCCCAAACCCAACATACAACACACTGCTCCCCAACCCCAACATACAACACACTGCTCCCCAAACACAACATACAACACACTGCTCCCCAAACCCAACATACAACACACTGCTCCCCAAACCCAACATACAACACACTGCTCCTCAAACCCAACGAACACAATGCTCCTCAAACCCAACATACAACACACTGCTCCTCAAACCCAACGAACAACACACTGCTCCTCAACCCCAACATACAACACACTGCTCCTGAAACCCAACATACAACACACTGCTCCTCAAACCCAACATTTAACACACTGCTCCTCAAACCCAACATTCAACACACTGCTCCCCAAACCGAACATTCAGCAGACTGCTTCACAAACACAACATACAACACAATGCTCCTCAAACCCAACATACAACACATTGCTCCCCAAACCGACAGACAACACACTGCTCCCCAAACCCAACAGACAACACACTGCTCCTCAACCCCAACAGACAACACACTGAACCCCAACCCCAACATACAACACACTGCTCCCCAAATCCAACATACATCTCACTGCTCCCCAAACCCAACATACAACACTCTGCTCCACAAACCCAACATACAACGCACTGCTCCACAAACCGAAGATACAACACACTGCAGCCCAAACCCAACATACAACAGACTGCTCCTCAAACCCAACATACAACACACTGCTCATCAAACCCAACGAACAACACACTGCTCCTCAAACACAACATACAACACACTGCTCCTCAAACCCAACATACAACACACTGCTCCTCAAACCCAACATACAACACACTGCTCATCAAACCCAACGAACAACACACTGCTCCTCAAACACAACATACAACACACTGCTCCTCAAACCCAACATACAACACACTGCTCCTGAAACCCAACATACAACACACTGCTCTTCAAACACAACATACAACACACTGCTCCTCAAACCCAACATACAACACACTGCTCCACAAATCCAACATACATCTCACTGCTCCCCAAACCCAACATACAACACACTGCTCCTCAAACACAACATACAACACACTGCTCCTCAAACCTAACATACAAAACACTGCTCCTCAAACCCAACATATAACACACTGCTCCACAAACCCAACATATAACACACTGCTCCTCAAACCCAACATACAACACACTGCTCCTCAAACCCAATATACAACACATTGCTCCCCACGCCAAATATACAACACACTGTTCCACAAACCCAACATATAACACACTGCTCCCCAAACTCAACATACAGCACACTGCTCCTGAAACCCAACATACAACACACTGCTCCTCAAACCCAACATACAACACACTGCTCCTCAAACCCAACATACAACACACTGCACAACCCCAACATACAACACACTGCTCCTCAAACCAAACATACAACACACTGCTCCCCAAATCCAACATACAACAAACTGCTCCACAAACTCAACATGCAACACACTGCTCCTCAAATCTAAAATACAACACACTGCACCCCAACCCCAACATACAACACACTGCTCCCCAAATCCAACATACATCTCACTGCTCCACAAACCCAACATATAACACACTGCTCCTCAAACCCAACATACAACACACTACACTCCAAACCCAACAGACAACACACTACACCCCAAACCCAACATACAACACACTGCTCCCCAACCCCAACATACAACACACTGCTCCACAAACCCAACATACAACACACTGTTCCCCAAACCAACATACAACACTCTGCTCCACAAACCCAACATACAACACATTGCTCCCCAAACCGACAGACAACACACTGCTCCCCAAACCCAACAGACAACACACTGCACAACCCCAACATATAACACACTGCTCCCCAAACCCAACATACAACACACTGCTCCTCAAACCCAACATACAACACACTGCTCCTCAAACCCAACATACAACACACTGCTCCTCAAACCCAACATTTAACACACTGCTCCTCAAACCCAACATTCAACACACTGCTCCCCAAACCGAACATTCAGCACACTGCTCCACAAACACAACATACAACACAATGCTCCTCAAACCCAACATACAACACATTGCTCCCCAAACCGACAGACAACACACTGCTCCCCAAACCCAACAGACAACACATTGCACAACCCCAACATACAACACACTGCTCCCCAAACCCAACGAACAACACACTGCTCCTCAAACCCAACGAACACACTGCTCCTCAAACCCAACATACAACACACTGCTCCTGAAACCCAACATACAACACACTGCTCCTCAAACACAACATACAACACACTGCTCCTCAAACCCAACATACAACACACTGCTCCTCAAACCCAACATACAACACACTGCAAAACCCCAACATACAACACACTGCTCCTCAAACCAAACATACAACACACTGCTCCCCAAATCCAACATACAACAAACTGCTCCACAAACTCAACATACAACACACTGCTCCTCAAATCTAAAATACAACACACTGCACCCCAACCCCAACATACAACACACTGCTCCCCAAATCCAACATACATCTCACTGCTCCACAAACCCAACATACAACACACTGCTCCTCAAACCCAACATACAACACACTACTCCTCAAACCCAACATACAACACACTACACTCCAAACCCAACAGACAACACACTACACCCCAAACCCAACATACAACACACTGCTCCCCAACCCCAACATACAACACACTGCTCCCCAAACCCAACATACAACACTGCTCCACAAACCCAACATACAACACACTGCTCCTCAAACCGAACATACAACACATTGCTCCCCAAACCGACAGACAACACACTGCTCCCCAAACCCAACAGACAACACATTGCACAACCCCAACATACAACACACTGCTCCTCAAACCCAACATACAACACACTGCTCCCCAAACCCAACATACAACACACTGCTCCTCAAAGCGAACATACAACACACTGCTCCTCAAACCCAACGAACAACACACTGCTCCTCAAACCCAACAGACAACACACTGCTCCCCAAACCCAACATACAACACACTGCTCCTCAACCCCAACAGACAACACACTGAACCCCAACCCCAACATACAACACACTGCTCCCCAAATCCAACATACATCTCACTGCTCCCCAAACCCAACATACAACACTCTGCTCCACAAACCCAACATACAACGCACTGCTCCACAAACCGAAGATACAACACACTGCAGCCCAAACCCAACATACAACACACTGCTCCTCAAACCCAACATACAACACACTGCTCATCAAACCCAACGAACAACACACTGCTCCTCAAACACAACATACAACACACTGCTCCCCAAACCCAACATACAACACACTGCTCCCCAAACCCAACATACAACACACTGCTCCCCAACCCCAACATACAACACACTGCTCCCCAAACACAACATACAACACACTGCTCCCCAAACCCAACATACAACACACTGCTCCCCAAACCCAACATACAACACACTGCTCCTCAAACCCAACGAACACAATGCTCCTCAAACCCAACATACAACACACTGCTCCTCAAACCCAACGAACAACACACTGCTCCTCAACCCCAACATACAACACACTGCTCCTGAAACCCAACATACAACACACTGCTCCTCAAACCCAACATTTAACACACTGCTCCTCAAACCCAACATTCAACACACTGCTCCCCAAACCGAACATTCAGCAGACTGCTTCACAAACACAACATACAACACAATGCTCCTCAAACCCAACATACAACACATTGCTCCCCAAACCGACAGACAACACACTGCTCCCCAAACCCAACAGACAACACACTGCTCCTCAACCCCAACAGACAACACACTGAACCCCAACCCCAACATACAACACACTGCTCCCCAAATCCAACATACATCTCACTGCTCCCCAAACCCAACATACAACACTCTGCTCCACAAACCCAACATACAACGCACTGCTCCACAAACCGAAGATACAACACACTGCAGCCCAAACCCAACATACAACAGACTGCTCCTCAAACCCAACATACAACACACTGCTCATCAAACCCAACGAACAACACACTGCTCCTCAAACACAACATACAACACACTGCTCCTCAAACCCAACATACAACACACTGCTCCTCAAACCCAACATACAACACACTGCTCATCAAACCCAACGAACAACACACTGCTCCTCAAACACAACATACAACACACTGCTCCTCAAACCCAACATACAACACACTGCTCCTGAAACCCAACATACAACACACTGCTCTTCAAACACAACATACAACACACTGCTCCTCAAACCCAACATACAACACACTGCTCCACAAATCCAACATACATCTCACTGCTCCCCAAACCCAACATACAACACACTGCTCCTCAAACACAACATACAACACACTGCTCCTCAAACCTAACATACAAAACACTGCTCCTCAAACCCAACATATAACACACTGCTCCACAAACCCAACATATAACACACTGCTCCTCAAACCCAACATACAACACACTGCTCCTCAAACCCAATATACAACACATTGCTCCCCACGCCAAATATACAACACACTGTTCCACAAACCCAACATATAACACACTGCTCCCCAAACTCAACATACAGCACACTGCTCCTGAAACCCAACATACAACACACTGCTCCTCAAACCCAACATACAACACACTGCTCCTCAAACCCAACATACAACACACTGCACAACCCCAACATACAACACACTGCTCCTCAAACCAAACATACAACACACTGCTCCCCAAATCCAACATACAACAAACTGCTCCACAAACTCAACATGCAACACACTGCTCCTCAAATCTAAAATACAACACACTGCACCCCAACCCCAACATACAACACACTGCTCCCCAAATCCAACATACATCTCACTGCTCCACAAACCCAACATATAACACACTGCTCCTCAAACCCAACATACAACACACTACACTCCAAACCCAACAGACAACACACTACACCCCAAACCCAACATACAACACACTGCTCCCCAACCCCAACATACAACACACTGCTCCACAAACCCAACATACAACACACTGTTCCCCAAACCAACATACAACACTCTGCTCCACAAACCCAACATACAACACATTGCTCCCCAAACCGACAGACAACACACTGCTCCCCAAACCCAACAGACAACACACTGCACAACCCCAACATATAACACACTGCTCCCCAAACCCAACATACAACACACTGCTCCTCAAACCCAACATACAACACACTGCTCCTCAAACCCAACATACAACACACTGCTCCTCAAACCCAACATTTAACACACTGCTCCTCAAACCCAACATTCAACACACTGCTCCCCAAACCGAACATTCAGCACACTGCTCCACAAACACAACATACAACACAATGCTCCTCAAACCCAACATACAACAC
Organism: Scyliorhinus torazame; assembly: GCF_047496885.1. Classification (NCBI taxonomy): domain Eukaryota; kingdom Metazoa; phylum Chordata; class Chondrichthyes; order Carcharhiniformes; family Scyliorhinidae; genus Scyliorhinus; species Scyliorhinus torazame. The sequence continues at coordinate 72,905,063 of NC_092724.1, forward strand.
ATTGCTCCCCAAACCGACAGACAACACACTGCTCCCCAAACCCAACAGACAACACATTGCACAACCCCAACATACAACACACTGCTCCCCAAACCCAACATACAACACACTGCTCCTCAAACCGAACATACAACACACTGCTCCTCAAACCAAACGAACAACACACTGCTCCTCAAACCCAACAGACAACACACTGCACCCCAACCCAAACATACAACACACTGCTCCCCAAATCCAACATACATCTCACTGCTCCCCAAACCCAACATACAACACACTGCTCGTCAACCCCAACAGACAACACACTGAACCCCAACCCCAACATACAACACACTGCTCCCCAAATCCAATATACATCTCACTGCTCCCCAAACCCAACATACAACAGTCTGCTCCACAAACCCAACATACAACGCACTGCTCCACAAACCGAAGATACAACACACTGCAGCCCAAACCCAACATACAACAGACTGCTCCTCAAACACAACATACAACACACTGCTCCTCAAACCCAACGAACACACTGCTCCTCAAACCCAACATACAACACACTGCTCCTCAAACCCAACATACAACACACTGCTCCTGAAACCCAACATACAACACACTGCTCTTCAAACACAACATACAACACACTGCTCCTCAAACCCAACATACAACACACTGCTCCACAAATCCAACATACATCTCACTGCTCCCCAAACCCAACATACAACACACTGCTCCTCAAACACAACATACAACACACTGCTCCTCAAACCCAACATACAACACACTGCTCCTCAAACCCAACGTGCAACACACTGCTCCTCAAACCCAACATACAACACACTGCAAAACCCCAACATACAACACACTGCTCCTCAAACCAAACATACAACACACTGCTCCCCAAATCCAACATACAACAAACTGCTCCACAAACTCAACATACAACACACTGCTCCTCAAATCTAAAATACAACACACTGCACCCCAACCCCAACATACAACACACTGCTCCCCAAATCCAACATACATCTCACTGCTCCACAAACCCAACATACAACACACTGCTCCTCAAACCCAACATACAACACACTACTCCTCAAACCCAACATACAACACACTACACTCCAAACCCAACAGACAACACACTACACCCCAAACCCAACATACAACACACTGCTCCCCAACCCCAACATACAACACACTGCTCCCCAAACCCAACATACAACACTGCTCCACAAACCCAACATACAACACACTGCTCCTCAAACCGAACATACAACACATTGCTCCCCAAACCGACAGACAACACACTGCTCCCCAAACCCAACAGACAACACATTGCACAACCCCAACATACAACACACTGCTCCCCAAACCCAACATACAACACACTGCTCCTCAAAGCGAACATACAACACACTGCTCCTCAAACCCAACGAACAACACACTGCTCCTCAAACCCAACAGACAACACACTGCACCCCAACCCAAACATACAACACACTGCACCCCAACCCAAACATACAACACACTGCTCCCCAAATCCAACATACATCTCACTGCTCCCCAAACCCAACATACAACACACTGCTCCTCAACCCCAACAGACAACACACTGAACCCCAACCCCAACATACAACACACTGCTCCCCAAATCCAACATACATCTCACTGCTCCCCAAACCCAACATACAACACTCTGCTCCACAAACCCAACATACAACGCACTGCTCCACAAACCGAAGATACAACACACTGCAGCCCAAACCCAACATACAACAGACTGCTCCTCAAACCCAACATACAACACACTGCTCCTCAAACACAACATACAACACACTGCTCCTCAAACCCAACATACAACACACTGCTCTTCAAACACAACATACAACACACTGCTCCTCAAACCCAACATACAACATACTGCTCCTCAAACCCAACATACAACACACTGCTCCTGAAACCCAACATACAACACACTGCTCTTCAAACACAACATACAACACACTGCTCCTCAAACCCAACATACAACACACTGCTCCTCAAACCCAACGTGCAACACACTGCTCCTCAAACCCAACGAACAACACACTGCACAACCCCAACATACAACACACTGCTCCTCAAACCCAACATACAACACACTGCTCCCCAAACCCAACATACAACACACTGCACAACCCCAACATACAACACACTGCTCCTCAAACCCAACGAACAACACACTGCACAACCCCAACATACAACACACTGCTCCTCAAACCCAACGTGCAACACACTGCTCCTCAAACCCAACGAACAACACACTGCACAACCCCAACATACAACACACTGCTCCTCAAACCCAACGTGCAACACACTGCTCCTCAAACCCAACATACAACACACTGCACAACCCCAACATACAACACACTGCTCCTCAAACCCAACGAACAACACACTGCACAACCCCAACATACAACACACTGCTCCTCAAACCCAACATACAACACACTGCTCCTCAAACCCAACGTGCAACACACTGCTCCTCAAACCCAACATACAACACACTGCACAACCCCAACATACAACACACTGCTCCTCAAACCAAACATACAACACACTGCTCCCCAAATCCAACATACAACAAACTGCTCCACAAACTCAACATACAACACACTGCTCCTCAAATCTAAAATACAACACACTGCACCCCAACCCCAACATACAACACACTGCTCCCCAAATCCAACATACATCTCACTGCTCCCCAAACCCAACATTCAACACTCTGCTCCACAAACCCAACATACATCTCACTGCTCCCCAAATCCAACATTCAACACTCTGCTCCTCAAACCAAACATACAACACACTGCTCCCCAAATCCAACATACAACAAACTGCTCCACAAACTCAACATACAACACACTGCTCCTCAAATCTAAAATACAACACACTGCACCCCAACCCCAACATACAACACACTGCTCCCCAAATCCAACATACATCTCACTGCTCCACAAACCCAACATACAACACACTGCTCCTCAAACCCAACATACAACACACTACTCCTCAAACCCAACATACAACACACTACACTCCAAACCCAACAGACAACACACTACACCCCAAACCCAACATACAACACACTGCTCCCCAACCCCAACATACAACACACTGCTCCCCAAACCCAACATACAACACTGCTCCACAAACCCAACATACAACACACTGCTCCTCAAACCGAACATATAACACTGCTCCTCAAACCAAACATACAACACACTGCTCCTCAAACCCAATATACAACACACTGCTCCTCACGCCAAATATACAACACACTGTTCCACAAACCCAACAGATAACACACTGCTCCCCAAACTCAACATACAACACACTGCTCCTCAAACTCAACATACAACACACTGCTCCTCAAACCGAACATATAACACTGCTCCTCAAACCCAACATACAACACACTGCTCCTCAAACCGAACATATAACACTGCTCCTCAAACCAAACATACAACACACTGCTCCTCAAACCCAATATACAACACACTGCTCCTCACGCCAAATATACAACACACTGTTCCACAAACCCAACAGATAACACACTGCTCCCCAAACTCAACATACAACACACTGCTCCTGAAACCCAACATACAACACACTGCTCCCCAAACTCAACATACAACACACTGCTCCTGAAACCCAACATACAACACACTGCTCCCCAAACTCAACATACAACACACTGCTCCTGAAACCCAACATACAACACACTGCTCCCCAAACTCAACATACAACACACTGCTCCTGAAACCCAACATATAACACACTGCTCCCCAAACTCAACATACAACACACTGCTCCTGAAACCCAACATACAACACACTGCTCCCCAAACTCAACATACAACACACTGCTCCTGAAACCCAACATACAACACACTGCTCCCCAAACTCAACATACAACACACTGCTCCTGAAACCCAACATACAACACACTGCTCCCCAAACTCAACATACAACACACTGTTCCACAAACCCAACAGATAACACACTGCTCCCCAAACTCAACATACAACACACTGCTCCTGAAACCCAACATACAACACACTGCTCCCCAAACTCAACATACAACACACTGCTCCTGAAACCCAACATACAACACACTGCTCCCCAAACTCAACATACAACACACTGCTCCTGAAACCCAACATACAACACACTGCTCCCCAAACTCAACATACAACACACTGCTCCTCAAACCCCACATACAACACACTGCACAACCCCAACATACAACAGACTGCTCCCCAAAGCCAACATACAACACACTGCTCCCCGAACCCAACATAGAACACACTGCTCCCAATCCCAACACACAACACACTGCTCCGCAAACCCAACATTCAACATACTGCTCCCAATCCCAACCTACAACAGACTGCTCCACACACCCAACATACAACACACTGCTCTCCAAACCCACAATACAACACACTGCTCCCCAAAACAGAACCTGCAACGCACTGCTCCCCAAACCCAACGTACAACACACTTCTCCCCAACCACAACATATAACACACTGCTCCCCAAACGCAACATACAACACACTGCCCCTAAACCCAACATACAACACACTGCACCTCAAACCCAACATACAACACACTGCTCCCTAAAGCCAACATTCAACGCACTGCTCCCCAAACCCAACATACAACACACTGCTCCCCAACCCCAACATACAACACACTGCTCCCGAAACCCAACATACAACATACTGCTCCTGAAACCCAACATACATCTCACTGCTCCCCAAACCCAACATACAACCCACTGCTCCACAAACCCAACATACACCACACTGCTCCCCAAACCCAACATACAATACACTGCTCCCCAACCCCAACATACAACACACTGCTCCTCAAACCAAACATACAACACACTGCTCCCCAAATCCAACATACAACAAACTGCTCCACAAACTCAACATACAACACACTGCTCCTCAAATCTAAAATCCAACACACTGCACCCCAACCCCAATATACAACACACTGCTCCCCAAATCCAACATACATCTCACTGCTCCACAAACCCAACATACAACACACTGCTCCTCAAACCCAACATACAACACACTACTCCTCAAACCCAACATACAACACACTACACTCCAAACTCAACAGACAACACACTACACCCCAAACCCAACATACAACACACTGCTCCCCAACCCCAACATACAACACACTGCTCCCCAAACCCAATATACAACACTGCTCCACAAACCCAACATACAACACACTGCTCCTCAAACCCAATATACAACACACTGCTCCCCACGCCAAATATACAACACACTGTTCCACAAACCCAACATATAACACACTGCTCCCCAAACTCAACATACAACACACTGCTCCTGAAACCCAACATACAACACACTGCTCCTCAAACCCAACATACAACACACTGCACAACCCCAACATACAACACACTGCTCCTCAAACCGAACATACAACACACTGCTCCTCAACTCCAACGTGCAGCACACTGCTCCTCAAACCCAACATACAACACACTGCCCAACCCCAACATACAACGGACTGCTCCCCAAACCCAACATACAACACACTGCTCCTCAAACCCAACATGCAACACACTGCTCCACAAACCCAAGATACAACACACTGCAGCCCAAACCCAACATACAACAGACTGCTCCTCAAACCCAACATACAACACACTGCTCATCAAACCCAACATGCAACACACTGCTCCTCAAACACAACATACAACAGACTGCTCCTCAAACCCAACATACAACATACTGCTCATCAAACCCAACATGCAACACACTGCTCCTCAAACCCAACATACAACACACTGCTCATCAAACCCAACATGCAACACACTGCTCCTCAAACCCAACATACAACACACTGCTCCCCAAACCCAACGAACAACACACTGCTCCTCAAACCCAACGAACACACTGCTCCTCAAACCCAACATACAACCCACTGCTCCTGAAACCCAACATACAACACACTGCTCTTCAAACACAACATACAACACACTGCTACTCAAACCCAACATACAATACACTGCTCCTCAAACCCAACATACAACACACTGCTCCTCAAACCCAATAGACAACACACTGCACCCCAACCCCAACATACAACACAGTGCTCCCCAAATCCAACATACATCTCACTGCTCCCCAATCCCAACATACAACACACTGCTCCTCAACCCCAACATACAACACACTGCTCCTCAAACACAACATACAACACACTGCTCCTCAAACCGAACATACAACACACTGCTCCTCAAACCCAACGAACAACACACTGCTCCTCAAACCCAACAGACAACACACTGCACCCCAACCCCAACATACAACACACTGCTCCCCAAATCCAACATACATCTCGCTGCTCCCCAAACCCCAACATACAACACACTGCTCCTCAACCCCAACAGACAACACACTGTTCCCCAACACCAACATACAACACACTGCTCCCCAAATCCAACATACATCTCACTGCTCCCCAAACCCAACATACAACACACTGCTCCTCAAACCGAACATACAACTCACTGCTCACGAAACCAAACATACAACACACTGCTCCCGAAACCCAACATACAACGCACTGCACTCCAAACCCAACATACAACACACTGTTCCCCAAACCCAACATACAACACACTGCTCCCGAAACCCAACATACAACCCACAGCTCCACAAACCCAACATACACCACACTGCTCCCCAAACCCAACATACGACACACTGCTCCCCAACCCCAACATACAACACACTGCTCCTCAAACCCAACATACAACACACTGCTCCCCAAATTCAACATACAACAAACTGCTCCACAAACTCAATATACAACACACTGCTCCTCAAATCTAAGATACAACACACTTCTCCACAAACCCAACATACAACACACTGCTCCCCATGCCCAACACACAACACACTGCTCCCCAAACCCAACATACAACACACTGCTCCCCAACCCCAACATACAACACGCTGCTCCACAAACCCAACATACAACAAACTGCTCCACAAACTCAACATACAACACACTGCTCCTCAAATCTAAAATACAACACACTGCACCCCAACCCCAACATACAACACACTGCTCCCCAAATCCAACATACATCTCACTGCTCCCCAAAGCCAACATACAGCACACTGCTCCTCAACCCCAACAGACAACACACTGCACCCCAACCCCAACATACAACACACTGCTCCCCAAATCCAACATACATCTCACTGCTCCCCAAACCCAACATTCAACACACTGCTCCTCCAACCCAACATACAACACACTGCTCCCCAAAACAAACATACAATACACTGCTCCCGAAACCCAACATACAATGCACTGCACTCCAAACCCAACATACAACACACTGTTCCCCAAACCCAACATACAACACACTGCTCCCGAAACCCAACATACAACACACTGCTCCCCAAACCCAACATACAACCCACTGCTCCACAAACCCAACATACACCACACTGCTCCCCAAACCCAACATACAACACACTGCTCCCCAACCCCAACATACAACACACTGCTCCTCAAACCCAACATACAACACACTGCTCCCCAAATCCAACATACAACAAACTGCTCCACAAACTCAACATACAACACACTGCTCCTCAAATCTAAAATACAACACACTTCTCCACAAACCCAACATACAACACACTGCTCCCCAAGCCCAACACACAACACACTGCTCCCCAAACCCAACATACAACACACTGCTCCCCAACCCCAACATACAACACACTGCTCCACAAACCCAACATACAACACACTGTTCCCCAATCCCAACATACAACACACTGCTCCTCAAACCCAACATACAACACATTGCTCCCCAAACCGACAGACAACACACTGCTCCCCAAACCCAACAGACAACACACTGCACAACCCCAACATATAACACACTGCTCCCCAAACCCAACATACAACACACTGCTCCTCAAACCCAACATGCAACACACTGCTCCTCAAACCCAACATTTAACACACTGCTCCTCAAACCCAACATTCAACACACTGCTCCCCAAACCGAACATTCAACACACTGCTCCACAAACCCAACATACAACACAATGCTCCTCAAACCCAACATACAACACATTGCTCCCCAAACCGACAGACAACACACTGCTCCCCAAACCCAACAGACAACACACTGCACAACCCCAACATACAACACACTGCTCCCCAAACCCAACATACAACACACTGCTCCTCAAACCCAACATACAACATACTGCTCCTCAAACCCAACATACAACACACTGCTCCTCAAACCCAACATTTAACACACTGCTCCTCAAACCCAACATTCAACACACTGCTCCCAAAACCGAACATTCAACACACTGCTCCACAAACCCAACATACAACAGACTGCTCCCCAAACCCAACATACAACACACTGCTCCCCAAACCCAGCATACAACACACTGCACGCCAAACCCAATATGCAACACACTGCTCCCCAATCCCAACATACAACACACTGCTACACAAACCCAACATACAACTCAATGCTGCTCAAACCCAACATACAACACACTACTCCTCAAACCCAACATACAACACACTACACTCCAAACACAACAGATAACACACTGCGCCCCAAACCCAACATACAACACACTGCTCCCCAACCCCAAAATACAACACGCTGCTCGGCAAACCCAACATCCAATACACTGCTCCCCAAGCCCAACATACAACACTGCTGCACAAACGCAACATACAACACACTGCTCCTCAACCCCAACATACAACACACTGCTCCACAAACCCAACATAAAACACACTGCTCCTCAAACCCAACATACAACACACTGCACCCCAAACCAAACATACAACGCACTGCACTCCAAACCCAACATACAACACACTGTTCCCCAAACCCAACATACAACACACTGCTCCCGAAACCCAACATACACCACACTGCTCCCCAAACCCAACATACAACCCACTGCTCCACAAAACCAACATACACCACACTTCTCCCCGAACACAACATACGACACACTGCTCCCCAACCCCAACATACAACACACTGCTCCTCAAACCCAACATACAACACACTGCTCCCCAAATCCAACATACAACAAACTGCTCCACAAACTCAACATACAACACACTGCTCCTCAAATCTAAGATACAACACACTTCTCCACAAACCCAACATACAACACACTGCTCCCCAAGCCCAACACACAACACACTGCTCCCCAAACCCAACATACAACACACTGCTCCCCAACCCCAACATACAACACGCTGCTCCACAAACCCAACATACAACACACTGCACGCCAAACCCAATATACAACACACTGCTCCCCAATCCCAACATACAACACACTGCTCCACAAACCCAACATTCAACACACTGCTGCCCGAACCCAACATACAACACACTGCTCCACAAACCCAACATACAACACACTGCACGCCAAACCCAATATACAACACACTGCTCCCCAAACCCAACATACAACACACTGTTCCCCAAACCCAACAGACAACACACTGCTCCCCAAACCCAACATACAACACACTGCTCCACAAACATTTGATCAATGCTGATCAAACCCAACATACAACACACTGCTCCCCAAACCCAACATACAACACACTGTTCCCCAAACCCAACAGACAACACACTGCTCCCCAAACCCAACATACAACACACTGCTCCCCAAACACAACATACAACACACTGCACCACAACCCCAACATGCAACACACTGCTCCCCAAACCCAATCTACAACACACTGTTCCCCAAACCCAACATACAACACTCTGCTCCACAAACCCAACATACAACACACTGCTCCCCAAACCCAACATACAACACACTGCTCCTCAACCCCAACATACAACACACTGCTCCACAAACCCAACATACAACACACTGTTCCCCAAACCAACATACAACACTCTGCTCCACAAACCCAACATACAACACATTGCTCCCCAAACCGACAGGCAACACACTGCTCCCCAAACCCAACAGACAACACATTGCACAACCCCAACATATAACACACTGCTCCCCAAACCCAACATACAACACACTGCTCCTCAAACCGAACAGACAACACACTGCTCCTCAAACCCAACATACAACACACTGCTCCTCAAACCCAACATTTAACACACTGCTCCTCAAACCCAACATTCAACACACTGCTCCCCAAACCGAACATTCAGCAGACTGCTCCACAAACACAACATACAACACAATGCTCCTCAAACCCAACATACAACACATTGCTCCCCAAACCGACAGACAACACACTGCTCCCCAAACCCAACAGACAACACATTGCACAACCCCAACATACAACACACTGCTCCCCAAACCCAACATACAACACACTGCTCCTCAAACCGAACATACAACACACTGCTCCTCAAACCCAACGAACAACACACTGCTCCTCAAACCCAACAGACAACACACTGCACCCCAACCCAAACATACAACACACTGCTCCCCAAATCCAACATACATCTCACTGCTCCCCAAACCCAACATACAACACACTGCTCCTCAACCCCAACAGACAACACACTGAACCCCAACCCCAACATACAACACACTGCTCCCCAAATCCAACATACATCTCACTGCTCCCCAAACCCAACATACAACACTCTGCTCCACAAACCCAACATACAACGCACTGCTCCACAAACCGAAGATACAACACACTGCTCCTCAAACCCAACATACAACACACTGCTCCTCAAACCCAATATCCAACACATTGCTCCCCACGCCAAATATATAGCACACTGTTCCACAAACCCAACATATAACACACTGCTCCCCAAACTCAACATACAACACACTGCTCCTGAAACCCAACAGACAACACACTGCTCCTCAAACCCAACATGCAACACACTGCTCCTCAAACCCAACATACAACACACTGCACAACCCCAACATACAACACACTGCTCCTTTAACCCAACATACAACACACTGCTCCTCAAACCCATCGTGCAACACACTGCTCCTCAAACCCAAAATACAACACACTGCACAACCCCAACATACAACAGACTGCTCCCCAAAGCCAACATACAATACACTGCTCCCCGAACCCAACATAGAACACACTGCTCCCAATCCCAACACACAACACACTGCTCCGCAAACCCAACATTCAACATACTGCTCCCAATCCCAACCTACAACAGACTGCTCCACACACCCAACATACAACACACTGCTCTCCAAACCCACAATACAACACACTGCTCCCCAAAACAGAACCTGCAACGCACTGCTCCCCAAACCCAACGTACAACACACTTCTCCCCAACCACAACATATAACACACTGCTCCCCAAACGCAACATACAACACACTGCCCCTAAACCCAACATACAACACACTGCACCTCAAACCCAACATACAACACACTGCTCCCTAAAGCCAACATTCAACGCACTGCTCCCCAAACCCAACATACAACACACTGCTCCCCAACCCCAACATACAACACACTGCTCCCCATACCCAACATACAACACAGTGCTCCCCAAACCCAACATACAACACACTGCTCCCGAAACCCAACATACAACATACTGCTCCTGAAACCCAACATACACCACACTGCTCCCCAACCCCAACATACAACACACTGCTCCTCAAACCAAACATACAACACACTGCTCCCCAAATCCAACATACAACAAACTGCTCCACAAACTCAACATACAACACACTGCTCCTCAAATCTAAAATACAACACACTGCACCCCAACCCCAACATACAACACACTGCTCCCCAAATCCAACATACATCTCACTGCTCCACAAACCCAACATACAACACACTGCTCCTCAAACCCAACATACAACACACTACTCCTCAAACCCAACATACAACACACTACACTCCAAACCCAACAGACAACACACTACACCCCAAACCCAACATACAACACACTGCTCCCCAACCCCAACATACAACACACTGCTCCCCAAACCCAACATACAACACTGCTCCACAAACCCAACATACAACACACTGCTCCTCAAACCCAATATACAACACACTGCTCCCCACGCCAAATATACAACACACTGTTCCACAAACCCAACATATAACACACTGCTCCCCAAACTCAACATACAACACACTGCTCCTGAAACCCAACATACAGCACACTGCTCCTCAACCCCAACAGACAACACACTGCACCCCAACCCCAACATACAACACACTGCTCCCCAAATCCAACATACATCTCACTGCTCCCCAAACCCAACATTCAACACACTGCTCCTCCAACCCAACATACAACACACTGCTCCCCAAAACAAACATACAATACACTGCTCCCGAAACCCAACATACAATGCACTGCACTCCAAACCCAACATACAACACACTGTTCCCCAAACCCAACATACAACACACTGCTCCCGAAACCCAACATACAACACACTGCTCCCCAAACCCAACATACAACCCACTGCTCCACAAACCCAACATACACCACACTGCTCCCCAAACCCAACATACAACACACTGCTCCCCAACCCCAACATACAACACACTGCTCCTCAAACCCAACATACAACACACTGCTCCCCAAATCCAACATACAACAAACTGCTCCACAAACTCAACATACAACACACTGCTCCTCAAATCTAAAATACAACACACTTCTCCACAAACCCAACATACAACACACTGCTCCCCAAGCCCAACACACAACACACTGCTCCCCAAACCCAACATACAACACACTGCTCCCCAACCCCAACATACAACACACTGCTCCACAAACCCAACATACAACACACTGTTCCCCAATCCCAACATACAACACACTGCTCCTCAAACCCAACATACAACACATTGCTCCCCAAACCGACAGACAACACACTGCTCCCCAAACCCAACAGACAACACACTGCACAACCCCAACATATAACACACTGCTCCCCAAACCCAACATACAACACACTGCTCCTCAAACCCAACATACAACACACTGCTCCTCAAACCCAACATTTAACACACTGCTCCTCAAACCCAACATTCAACACACTGCTCCCCAAACCGAACATTCAACACACTGCTCCACAAACCCAACATACAACACAATGCTCCTCAAACCCAACATACAACACATTGCTCCCCAAACCGACAGACAACACACTGCTCCCCAAACCCAACAGACAACACACTGCACAACCCCAACATACAACACACTGCTCCCCAAACCCAACATACAACACACTGCTCCTCAAACCCAACATACAACATACTGCTCCTCAAACCCAACATACAACACACTGCTCCTCAAACCCAACATTTAACACACTGCTCCTCAAACCCAACATTCAACACACTGCTCCCAAAACCGAACATTCAACACACTGCTCCACAAACCCAACATACAACAGACTGCTCCCCAAACCCAACATACAACACACTGCTCCCCAAACCCAGCATACAACACACTGCACGCCAAACCCAATATGCAACACACTGCTCCCCAATCCCAACATACAACACACTGCTACACAAACCCAACATACAACTCAATGCTGCTCAAACCCAACATACAACACACTACTCCTCAAACCCAACATACAACACACTACACTCCAAACACAACAGATAACACACTGCGCCCCAAACCCAACATACAACACACTGCTCCCCAACCCCAAAATACAACACGCTGCTCGGCAAACCCAACATCCAATACACTGCTCCCCAAGCCCAACATACAACACTGCTGCACAAACGCAACATACAACACACTGCTCCTCAACCCCAACATACAACACACTGCTCCACAAACCCAACATAAAACACACTGCTCCTCAAACCCAACATACAACACACTGCACCCCAAACCAAACATACAACGCACTGCACTCCAAACCCAACATACAACACACTGTTCCCCAAACCCAACATACAACACACTGCTCCCGAAACCCAACATACACCACACTGCTCCCCAAACCCAACATACAACCCACTGCTCCACAAAACCAACATACACCACACTTCTCCCCGAACACAACATACGACACACTGCTCCCCAACCCCAACATACAACACACTGCTCCTCAAACCCAACATACAACACACTGCTCCCCAAATCCAACATACAACAAACTGCTCCACAAACTCAACATACAACACACTGCTCCTCAAATCTAAGATACAACACACTTCTCCACAAACCCAACATACAACACACTGCTCCCCAAGCCCAACACACAACACACTGCTCCCCAAACCCAACATACAACACACTGCTCCCCAACCCCAACATACAACACGCTGCTCCACAAACCCAACATACAACACACTGCACGCCAAACCCAATATACAACACACTGCTCCCCAATCCCAACATACAACACACTGCTCCACAAACCCAACATTCAACACACTGCTGCCCGAACCCAACATACAACACACTGCTCCTCAAACCCAACATACAACACACTGCACGCCAAACCCAATATACAACACACTGCTCCCCAAACCCAACATACAACACACTGTTCCCCAAACCCAACAGACAACACACTGCTCCCCAAACCCAACATACAACACACTGCTCCACAAACATTTGATCAATGCTGATCAAACCCAACATACAACACACTGCTCCCCAAACCCAACATACAACACACTGTTCCCCAAACCCAACAGACAACACACTGCTCCCCAAACCCAACATACAACACACTGCTCCCCAAACACAACATACAACACACTGCACCACAACCCCAACATGCAACACACTGCTCCCCAAACCCAATCTACAACACACTGTTCCCCAAACCCAACATACAACACTCTGCTCCACAAACCCAACATACAACACACTGCTCCCCAAACCCAACATACAACACACTGCTCCTCAACCCCAACATACAACACACTGCTCCACAAACCCAACATACAACACACTGTTCCCCAAACCAACATACAACACTCTGCTCCACAAACCCAACATACAACACATTGCTCCCCAAACCGACAGACAACACACTGCTCCCCAAACCCAACAGACAACACATTGCACAACCCCAACATATAACACACTGCTCCCCAAACCCAACATACAACACACTGCTCCTCAAACCGAACAGACAACACACTGCTCCTCAAACCCAACATACAACACACTGCTCCTCAAACCCAACATTTAACACACTGCTCCTCAAACCCAACATTCAACACACTGCTCCCCAAACCGAACATTCAGCAGACTGCTCCACAAACACAACATACAACACAATGCTCCTCAAACCCAACATACAACACATTGCTCCCCAAACCGACAGACAACACACTGCTCCCCAAACCCAACAGACAACACATTGCACAACCCCAACATACAACACACTGCTCCCCAAACCCAACATACAACACACTGCTCCTCAAACCGAACATACAACACACTGCTCCTCAAACCCAACGAACAACACACTGCTCCTCAAACCCAACAGACAACACACTGCACCCCAACCCAAACATACAACACACTGCTCCCCAAATCCAACATACATCTCACTGCTCCCCAAACCCAACATACAACACACTGCTCCTCAACCCCAACAGACAACACACTGAACCCCAACCCCAACATACAACACACTGCTCCCCAAATCCAACATACATCTCACTGCTCCCCAAACCCAACATACAACACTCTGCTCCACAAACCCAACATACAACGCACTGCTCCACAAACCGAAGATACAACACACTGCTCCTCAAACCCAACATACAACACACTGCTCCTCAAACCCAATATCCAACACATTGCTCCCCACGCCAAATATATAGCACACTGTTCCACAAACCCAACATATAACACACTGCTCCCCAAACTCAACATACAACACACTGCTCCTGAAACCCAACAGACAACACACTGCTCCTCAAACCCAACATGCAACACACTGCTCCTCAAACCCAACATACAACACACTGCACAACCCCAACATACAACACACTGCTCCTTTAACCCAACATACAACACACTGCTCCTCAAACCCATCGTGCAACACACTGCTCCTCAAACCCAAAATACAACACACTGCACAACCCCAACATACAACAGACTGCTCCCCAAAGCCAACATACAATACACTGCTCCCCGAACCCAACATAGAACACACTGCTCCCAATCCCAACACACAACACACTGCTCCGCAAACCCAACATTCAACATACTGCTCCCAATCCCAACCTACAACAGACTGCTCCACACACCCAACATACAACACACTGCTCTCCAAACCCACAATACAACACACTGCTCCCCAAAACAGAACCTGCAACGCACTGCTCCCCAAACCCAACGTACAACACACTTCTCCCCAACCACAACATATAACACACTGCTCCCCAAACGCAACATACAACACACTGCCCCTAAACCCAACATACAACACACTGCACCTCAAACCCAACATACAACACACTGCTCCCTAAAGCCAACATTCAACGCACTGCTCCCCAAACCCAACATACAACACACTGCTCCCCAACCCCAACATACAACACACTGCTCCCCATACCCAACATACAACACAGTGCTCCCCAAACCCAACATACAACACACTGCTCCCGAAACCCAACATACAACATACTGCTCCTGAAACCCAACATACACCACACTGCTCCCCAAACCCAACATACAACCCACTGCTCCACAAACCCAACATACACCACACTGCTCCCCAAACCCAACATACAACACACTGCTCCCCAACCCCAACATACAACACACTGCTCCTCAAACCAAACATACAACACACTGCTCCCCAAATCCAACATACAACAAACTGCTCCACAAACTCAACATACAACACACTGCTCCTCAAATCTAAAATACAACACACTGCACCCCAACCCCAACATACAACACACTGCTCCCCAAATCCAACATACATCTCACTGCTCCACAAACCCAACATACAACACACTGCTCCTCAAACCCAACATACAACACACTACTCCTCAAACCCAACATACAACACACTACACTCCAAACCCAACAGACAACACACTACACCCCAAACCCAACATACAACACACTGCTCCCCAACCCCAACATACAACACACTGCTCCCCAAACCCAACATACAACACTGCTCCACAAACCCAACATACAACACACTGCTCCTCAAACCCAATATACAACACACTGCTCCCCACGCCAAATATACAACACACTGTTCCACAAACCCAACATATAACACACTGCTCCCCAAACTCAACATACAACACACTGCTCCTGAAACCCAACATACAACACACTGCTCCTCAAACCCAACGTGCAACACACTGCTCCTCAAACCCAACATACAACACACTGCACAACCCCAACATACAACACACTGCTCCTCAAACCGAACATACAACACACTGCTCCCCAAATCCAACATACAACACACTGCTCCTCAAACCCAACATAGAACACACTGCACAACCCCAACATACAACACACTGCTCCTCAAACCGAACATACAACACACTGCTCCCCAAATCCAACATACAACACACTGCTCCTCAAACCGAACATACAACACACTGCTCCCCAAATCCAACATACACCACACTGCTCCTCAAACCCAACATACAACACACTGCCCAACCCCAACATACAACAGACTGCTCCCCAAACCCAACATACAACAGACTGCTCCCCAACCCCAACATACAACACACTGCTCCCCAAATCCAACGTGCAACACACTGCTCCTCAAACCCAACATACAACACACTGCTCCTCAAACCCAACATACAACTCACTGCTCCTGAAACCCAACATACAACACACTGCTCTTCAAACACAACATACAACACACTGCTACTCAAACCCAACATACAATACACTGCTCCTCAAACCCAACATACAACACACTGCTCCTCAAACCCAATAGACAACACACTGCACCCCAACCCCAACATACAACACAGTGCTCCCCAAATCCAACATACATCTCACTGCTCCCCAAACCCAACATACAACACACTGCTCCTCAACCCCAACATACAACACACTGCTCCTCAAACACAACATACAACACACTGCTCCTCAAACCCAACATACAACACACTGCTCATCAAACCCAACATGCAACACACTGCTCCTCAAACACAACATACAACAGACTGCTCCTCAAACCCAACATACAACACACTGCTCATCAAACCCAACATGCAACACACTGCTCATCAAACCCAACATGCAACACACTGCTCCTCAAACCCAACGAACACACTGCTCCTCAAACCCAACATACAACCCACTGCTCCTGAAACCCAACATACAACACACTGCTCTTCAAACACAACATACAACACACTGCTACTCAAACCCAACATACAATACACTGCTCCTCAAACCCAACATACAACACACTGCTCCTCAAACCCAATAGACAACACACTGCACCCCAACCCCAACATACAACACAGTGCTCCCCAAATCCAACATACATCTCACTGCTCCCCAAACCCAACATACAACACACTGCTCCTCAACCCCAACATACAACACACTGCTCCTCAAACACAACATACAACACACTGCTCCTCAAACCGAACATACAACACACTGCTCCTCAAACCCAACAGACAACACACTGCACCCCAACCCCAACATACAACACACTGCTCCCCAAATCCAACATACATCTCGCTGCTCCCCAAACCCCAACATACAACACACTGCTCCTCAACCCCAACAGACAACACACTGAACCCCAACCCCAACATACAACGCACTGCACTCCAAACCCAACATACAACACACTGTTCCCCAAACCCAACATACAACACACTGCTCCCGATACCCAACATACACCACACTGCTCCCCAAACCCAACATACAACCCACTGCTCCAGAAACCTAACATACACCACACTGCTCCAAAAACCCAACATACACCACACTGCTCCCCAACCCCAACATACAACACACTGCTCCTCAAACCCAAGATATAACACACTGCTCCCCAAATCCAACATACAACAAACTGCTCCACAAACTCAACATACAACACACTGCTCCTCAAATCTAAAATACAACACACTGCACCCCAACCCCAACATACAACACACTGCTCCCCAAATCCAACATACATCTCACTGCTCCCCAAAGCCAACATACAGCACACTGCTCCTCAACCCCAACAGACAACACACTGCACCCCAACCCCAACATACAACACACTGCTCCCCAAATCCAACATACATCTCACTGCTCCCCAAACCCAACATTCAACACACTGCTCCTCCAACCCAACATACAACACACTGCTCCCCAAAACAAACATACAATACACTGCTCCCGAAACCCAACATACAATGCACTGCACTCCAAACCCAACATACAACACACTGTTCCCCAAACCCAACATACAACACACTGCTCCCGAAACCCAACATACACCACACTGCTCCCCAAACCCAACATACAACCCACTGCTCCACAAACCCAACATACACCACACTGCTCCCCAAACCCAACATACAACACACTGCTCCCCAACCCCAACATACAACACACTGCTCCTCAAACCCAACATACAACACACTGCTCCCCAAATCCAACATACAACAAACTGCTCCACAAACTCAACATACAACACACTGCTCCTCAAATCTAAAATACAACACACTTCTCCACAAACCCAACATACAACACACTGCTCCCCAAGCCCAACACACAACACACTGCTCCCCAAACCCAACATACAACACACTGCTCCCCAACCCCAACATACAACACACTGCTCCACAAACCCAACATACAACACACTGTTCCCCAAACCAACATACAACACTCTGCTCCTCAAACCCAACATACAACACATTGCTCCCCAAACCGACAGACAAAACACTGCTCCCCAAACCCAACAGACAACACACTGCACAACCCCAACATATAACACACTGCTCCCCAAACCCAACATACAACACACTGCTCCTCAAACCCAACATACAACACACTGCTCCTCAAACCCAACATACAACACACTGCTCCTCACGCCAAATATACAACACACTGCTCCTCAAACCCAACATACAACACACTGCTCCCCAAACCCAACATACAACACAATGCTCCTCACGCCAAATATACAACACACTGCTCCTCACGCCAAATATACAACACACTGCTCCTCAAACCCAACATACAACACACTGCTCCCCAAACTCAATATACAACACACTGCTCCTGAAACCCAACAGACAACACACTGCTCCCCAAACCCAACATACAACACACTGCTCCTCAAACCCAACATACAACACACTGCTCCTGAAACCCAACAGACAACACACTGCTCCTCAAACCCAACAGACAACACACTGCTCCTCAAACCCAACGTGCAACACACTGCACAACCCCAACATATAACACACTGCTCCTTTAACCCAACATACAACACACTGCTCCTCAAACCCATCGTGCAACACACTGCTCCTCAAACCCAACATACAACAGACTGCTCCTCAAACCCAACATACAACAGACTGCTCCTCAAACCCAAAATACAACACACTGCACAACCCCAACATACAACAGACTGCTCCCCAAAGCCAACATACAACACACTGCTCCCCGAACCCAACATAGAACACACTGCTCCCAATCCCAACACACAACACACTGCTCCGCAAACCCAACATTCAACATACTGCTCCCAATCCCAACCTACAACAGACTGCTCCACACACCCAACATACAACACACTGCTCTCCAAACCCACAATACAACACACTGCTCCCCAAAACAGAACCTGCAACGCACTGCTCCCCAATCCCAACGTACAACACACTTCTCCCCAACCACAACATATAACACACTGCTCCCCAAACGCAACATACAACACACTGCCCCTAAACCCAACATACAACACACTGCACCTCAAACCCAACATACAACACACTGCTCCCTAAAGCCAACATTCAACGCACTGCTCCCCAAACCCAACAAACAACACACTGCTCCCCAACCCCAACATACAACACACTGCACCCCATACCCAACATACAACACACTGCTCCTCAAACCAAACATACAACACACTGCTCCTCAAACCCAACATACAACACACTGCACCTCAAACCCAACATACAACACACTGCTCCCTAAAGCCAACATTCAACGCACTGCTCCCCAAACCCAACAAACAACACACTGCTCCCCAACCCCAACATACAACACACTGCTCCCCATACCCAACATACAACACAGTGCTCCCCAAACCCAACATACAACACACTGCTCCCGAAACCCAACATACAACATACTGCTCCTGAAACCCAACATACACCACACTGCTCCCCAAACCCAACATACAACCCACTGCTCCACAAACCCAACATACACCACACTGCTCCCCAAACCCAACATACAACACACTGCTCCCCAACCCCAACATACAACACACTGCTCCTCAAACCAAACATACAACACACTGCTCCCCAAATCCAACATACAACAAACTGCTCCACAAACTCAACATACAACACACTGCTCCTCAAATCTAAAATACAACACGCTGCACCCCAACCCCAACATACAACACACTGCTCCCCAAATCCAACATACATCTCACTGCTCCACAAACCCAACATACAACACACTGCTCCTCAAACCCAACATACAACACACTGCTCCTCAAACCCAACATACAACACACTACACTCCAAACCCAACAGACAACACACTACACCCCAAACCCAACATACAACACACTGCTCCCCAACCCCAACATACAACACACTGCTCCCCAAACCCAACATACAACACTGATCCACAAACCCAACATACAACACACTGCTCCCTACGCCAAATATACAACACACTGTTCCACAAACCCAACATATAACACACTGCTCCCCAAACTCAACATACAACACACTGCTCCTCAAACCCAACATACAACACTGATCCACAAACCCAACATACAACACACTGCTCCCTACGCCAAATATACAACACACTGTTCCACAAACCCAACATATAACACACTGCTCCCCAAACTCAACATACAACACACTGCTCCTCAAACCCAACATACAACACACTGCTCCTCAAACCCAACATACAACTCACTGCTCCTCAAACCCAACATACAACACACTGCTCCCTACGCCAAATATACAACAGACTGCTCCCCAAACCCAACATACAACACACTGCTCCTCAAACCCAACATACAACAGACTGCTCCTCAAACCCAACATATAACACACTGCTCCCCAAACCCAACATACAACACACTGCTCCTGAAACCCAACATACAACACACTGCTCCTCAAACCCAACATACAACACACTGCACCCCAAACTCAACATATAACACACTGCTCCTCAAACCCAACATACAACACACTGCTCCTCAAACCCAACAGACAACACACTGCTCCCCAAACTCAACATACAACACACTGCACCCCAAACTCAACATACAACACACTGCTCCTCAAACCCAACATGCAACACACTGCTCCTCAAACCAAACGAACAACACACTGCTCCTCAAACCCAACAGACAACACACTGCTCCCCAAACTCAACATACAACACACTGCACCCCAAACTCAACATACAACACACTGCTCCTCAAACCCAACATGCAACACACTGCTCCTCAAACCAAACGAACAACCCACTGTTCCACAAACTCAACATACAACACACTGCTCCCCAAACTCAACATATAACACACTGCTCCTCAAACTCAACATACAACACACTGCTCCTCAAACCCAACATGCAACACACTGCCCCTCAAACCCAACATACAACACTGATCCACAAACCCAACATACAACACACTGCTCCACAAACCCAACATACAACACACTGCTCCTCAAACCCAACGTGCAACACACTGCTCCTCAAACCCAACATACAACACTGATCCACAAACCCAACATACAACACACTGCTCCACAAACCCAACATACAACACACTGCTCCTCAAACCCAACATACAACACACTGCTCCTCAAACCCAACATACAACACACTGCTCCTCAAACCCAACATACAACACACTGCTCCTCAAACCCAACATACAACACACTGCTCCTCAAACCCAACATACAACACACTGCTCCTCAAACCCAACATACAACACACTGCTCCTCAAACCCAACATACAACACACTGCTCCTCAAACCCAACATACAACACACTGCTCCTCAAACCCAACATACAACACACTGCTCCTCAAACCCAACATACAACACACTGCTCCTCAAACCCAACATACAACACACTGCTCCTCAAACCCAACATACAACACACTGCTCCTCAAACCCAACATACAACACACTGCTCCTCAAACCCAACATACAACACACTGCTCCTCAAACCCAACATACAACACACTGCTCCTCAAACCCAACATACAACACACTGCTCCTCAAACCCAACATACAACACACTACACCCCAAACTCAACATATAACACACTGCTCCTCAAACCCAACATACAACACACTGCACCCCAAACTCAACATACAACACACTGCTCCTCAAACCCAACATACAACACACTGCACCCCAAACTCAACATATAACACACGGCTCCTCAAACCCAACATACAACACACTGCTCCTCAAACCCAACATACAACACACTGCACCCCAACCCAAACATACAACACACTGCTCCTCAAACCCAACATACAACACACTGCTCCCCAAACCCAACATACAACACACTGCACCCCAAACCCAACAGACAACACACTGCTCCCCAATCTCAACATACAACACACTGCACCCCAAACTCAACATACAACACACTGTTCCACAAACCCAACATATAACACACTGCTCCCCAAACTCAACATATAACACACTGCTCCTCAAACTCAACATATAACACACTGCTCCTCAAACCCAACGTGCAACACACTGCACCCCAAACTCAACATACAACACACTGTTCCACAAACCCAACATATAACACACTGCTCCCCAAACTCAACATATAACACACTGCTCCTCAAACCCAACATACAACACACTGCTCCCCAAACTCAACATACAACACACTGCTCCCCAAACCCAACATGCAACAGACTGCTCCTCAAACTCAACATGCAACACACTGCTCCTCAAACCCAACATACAACACACTGCTCCTCAAACCCAACATACAACACACTGCTCCTCAAACTCAACATACAACACACTGCTCCCCAAACTCAACATATAACACACTGCTCCCCAAACTCAACATATAACACACTGCTCCTCAAACCCAACATACAACACACTGCTCCTCAAACTCAACATACAACACACTGCTCCCCAAACTCAACATATAACACACTGCTCCCCAAACTCAACATATAACACACTGCTCCCCAAACCCAACATACAACACACTGCTCCTCAAACTCAACATATAACACAACTGCTCCCCAAACTCAACATATAACACACTGCTCCTCAAACCCAACATACAACACACTGCTCCTCAAACTCAACATATAACACACTGCTCCCCAAACCCAACATACAACACACTGCTCCTCAAACTCAACATACAACACACTGCTCCCCAAACTCAACATATAACACACTGCTCCTCAAACCCAACATACAACACACTGCTCCTCAAACTCAACATATAACACACTGCTCCCCAAACCCAACATACAACACACTGCTCCCCAAACCCAACATACAACACACTGCTCCCCAAACCCAACATACAACACACTGCTCCTCAAACTCAACATACAACACATTGCTCCCCAAACTCAACAGACAACACACTGTTCCCCAAACCCAACATACAACACACTGCACAACCCCAACATACAACAGACTGCTCCTCAACCCCAACATACAACAGACTGCTCCTCAAACCCAACGTGCAACACACTGCTCCTCAAACCCAACATGCAACACACTGCACAACCCCAACATACAACAGACTGCTCCTTTAACCAAACATACAACACACTGCTCCTCAAACCGAACATACAACACACTGCTCCTCAAACCCAACATACAACACACGGCTCCCCAAACCCAACATACAACACACTACTCATCAAACCCAACATGCAACACACTGCTCATCAAACACAACATACAACAGACTGCTCCTCAAACCCAACATACAACACACTACTCATCAAACCCAACATGCAACACACTGCTCATCAAACACAACATACAACAGACTGCTCCTCAAACACAACATACAACACACTGCTCATCAAACCCAACATACAACACACTGCTCATCAAACACAACATACAACACACTGCTCCTCAAACCGAACATACAACACACTGCTCATCAAACCCAACATGCAACACACTGCACAACCCCAACATACAACACACTGCTCCTCAAACCGAACATACAACACACTGCTCCTCAAACCGAACATACAACACACTGCTCCTCAAACCCAACATACAACACACGGCTCCCCAAACCCAACATACAACACACTGCTCATCAAACCCAACATGCAACACACTGCTCATCAAACACAACATACAACAGACTGCTCCTCAAACCCAACATACAACACACTACTCATCAAACCCAACATGCAACACACTGCTCATCAAACACAACATACAACAGACTGCTCCTCAAACACAACATACAACACACTGCTCATCAAACCCAACATACAACACACTGCTCATCAAACCCAACATGCAACACACTGCTCCTCAAACCCAACATACAACACACTGCTCATCAAACCCAACATGCAACACACTGCTCCTCAAACCCAACATACAACACACTGCTCCTCAAACCCAACGAACAACACACTGCTCCTCAAACCCAACATACAACACACTGCTCCTCAAACCCAACATACAACACACTGCTCATCAAACCCAACATGCAACACACTGCTCCTCAAACCCAACATACAACACACTGCTCCTCAAACACAACATACAACATACTGCTCCTCAAACCCAACATACAACACACTGCTCCTCAAACCCAACATACAACACACTGCTCCTCAAACCCAACATACAACACACTGCTCCTCAAACCCAACATACAACACACTGCTCCTCAAACACAACATACAACATACTGCTCCTCAAACCCAACATACAACACACTGCTCCTCAAACCCAACGAACAACACACTGCTCCTCAAACCCAACATACAACACACTGCTCATCAAACCCAACATGCAACACACTGCTCCTCAAACCCAACATACAACACACTGCTCATCAAACCCAACATGCAACACACTGCTCCTCAAACCCAACGAACAACACACTGCTCATCAAACCCAACATGCAACACACTGCTCCTCAAACCCAACATACAACACACTGCTCATCAAACCCAACATGCAACACACTGCTCCTCAAACCCAACGAACAACACACTGCTCCTCAAACCCAACGAACAACACACTGCTCCTCAAACCCAACGAACAACACACTGCTCCTCAAACCCAACATACAACACACTGCTCCTCAAACCCAACATACAACACACTGCTCCTCAAACCCAACGAACAACACACTGCTCCTCAAACCCAACAGACAACACACTGCTCCTCAAACCCAACATACAACACACTGCTCCTGAAACCCAACATACAACACACTGCTCCTCAAACCCAACATGCAACACACTGCTCCTCAAACCCAACATACAACCCACTGCTCCTGAAACCCAACGAACAACACACTGCTCCTCAAACCCAACATACAACACACTGCTCCTGAAACCCAACATACAACACACTGCTCCTCAAACCCAACATGCAACACACTGCTCCTCAAACCCAACATACAACCCACTGCTCCTGAAACCCAACATACAACACACTGCTCCTCAAACCCAACATGCAACACACTGCTCCTCAAACCCAACATACAACCCACTGCTCCTGAAACCCAACATACAACACACTGCTCCTCAAACCCAACATACAACACACTGCTCCTGAAACCCAACATACAACACACTGCTCCTCAAACCCAACATGCAACACACTGCTCCTCAAACCCAACATACAACCCACTGCTCCTCAAACCCAACGAACACACTGCTCCTCAAACCCAACATACAACACACTGCTCATCAAACCCAACATACAACACACTGCTCCTCAAACCCAACATACAACACATTGCTCCCCAAACCCAACATACAACACACTGCTCTTCAAACACAACATACAACACACTGCTACTCAAACCCAACATACAATACACTGCTCCTCAAACCCAACATACAACACACTGCTCCTCAAACCCAATAGACAACACACTGCACCCCAACCCCAACATACAACACAGTGCTCCCCAAATCCAACATACATCTCACTGCTCCCCAAACCCAACGTACAACATACTGCTCCTCAAACCCAAGCGACAACACACTGCACCCCAACCCCAACATACAACACACTGCTCCTCAACCCCAACATACAACACACTGCTCCTCAAACACAACATACAACACACTGCAGCCCAAACCCAACATACAACAGACTGCTCCTCAAACCCAACATACAACACACTGCTCCCCAAACACAACATACAACAGACTGCTCCTCAAACCCAACATACAACACACTGCTCATCAAACCCAACATGCAACACACTGCTCCTCAAACCCAACATACAACACACTGCTCCTCAAACCCAACATACACCACACTGCTCCTCAAACCCAACATACAACACACTGCTCATCAAACCCAACATGCAACACACTGCTCATCAAACCCAACATACAACGCACTGCTCCACAAACCGAAGATACAACACACTGCAGCCCAAACCCAACATACAACAGACTGCTCCTCAAACCCAACATACAACACACTGCTCATCAAACCCAACGAACAACACACTGCTCCTCAAACCCAACGAACACACTGCTCCTCAAACCCAACATACAACCCACTGCTCCTGAAACCCAACATACAACACACTGCTCTTCAAACACAACATACAACACACTGCTACTCAAACCCAACATACAATACACTGCTCCTCAAACCCAACATACAACACACTGCTCCTCAAACCCAATAGACAACACACTGCACCCCAACCCCAACATACAACACAGTGCTCCCCAAATCCAACATACATCTCGCTGCTCCCCAAACCCCAACATACAACACACTGCTCCTCAACCCCAACAGACAACACACTGAACCCCAACCCCAACATACAACGCACTGCACTCCAAACCCAACATACAACACACTGTTCCCGAAACCCAACATACAACATACTGCTCCCGAAACCCAACATACACCACACTGCTCCCCAAACCCAACATACAACCCACTGCTCCACAAACCTAACATACACCACACTGCTCCAAAAACCCAACATACAACACACTGCTCCCCAACCCCAACATACAACACACTGCTCCTCAAACCCAAGATACAACACACTGCTCCCCAAATCCAACATACAACAAACTGCTCCACAAACTCAACATACAACACACTGCTCCTCAAATCTAAAATACAACACACTGCACCCCAACCCCAACATACAACACACTGCTCCCCAAATCCAACATACATCTCACTGCTCCCCAAAGCCAACATACAGCACACTGCTCCTCAACCCCAACAGACAACACACTGCACCCCAACCCCAACATACAACACACTGCTCCCCAAACCCAACATTCAACACACTGCTCCTCAAACCCAACATACAACACACTGCTCCCCAAAACAAACATACAATACACTGCTCCCGAAACCCAACATACAATGCACTGCACTCCAAACCCAACATACAACACACTGTTCCCCAAACCCAACATACAACACACTGCTCCCGAAACCCAACATACACCACACTGCTCCCCAAACCCAACATACAACCCACTGCTCCACAAACCCAACATACACCACACTGCTCCCCAAACCCAACATACAACACACTGCTCCCCAACCCCAACATACAACACACTGCTCCTCAAACCCAACATACAACACACTGCTCCCCAAATCCAACATACAACAAACTGCTCCACAAACTCAACATACAACACACTGCTCCTCAAATGTAAAATACAACACACTTCTCCACAAACCCAACATACAACACACTGCTCCCCAAGCCCAACACACAACACACTGCTCCCCAAACCCAACATACAACACACTGCTCCCCAACCCCAACATACAACACACTGCTCCACAAACCCAACATACAACACACTGTTCCCCAAACCAACATACAACACTCTGCTCCTCAAACCCAACATACAACACATTGCTCCCCAAACCGACAGACAAAACACTGCTCCCCAAACCCAACAGACAACACACTGCACAACCCCAACATATAACACACTGCTCCCCAAACCCAACATACAACACACTGCTCCTCAAACCCAACATACAACACACTGCTCCTCAAACCCAACATTTAACACACTGCTCCTCAAACCCAACATTCAACACACTGCTCCCCAAACCGAACATTCAACACACTGCTTCACAAACCCAACATACAACACAATGCTCCTCAAACCCAACATACAACACATTGCTCCCCAAACCGACAGACAACACACTGCTTCCCAAACCCAACAGACAACACACTGCACAACCCCAACATACAACACACTGCTCCCCAAACCCAACATACAACACACTGCTCCTCAAACCCAACATACAACACACTGCTCCTCAAACCCAACATACAACACACTGCTCCTCAAACCCAACATTTAACACACTGCTCCTCAAACCCAACATTCAACACACTGCTCCCAAAACCGAACATTCAACACACTGCTCCACAAACCCAACATACAACAGACTGCTCCCCAAACCCAACATACAACACACTGCTCCCCAAACCCAGCATACAACACACTGCACGCCAAACCCAATATGCAACACACTGCTCCCCAATCCCAACATACAACACACTGCTACACAAACCCAACATACAACTCAATGCTGCTCAAACCCAACATACAACACACTACTCCTCAAACCCAACATACAACACACTACACTCCAAACACAACAGATAACACACTGCGCCCCAAACCCAACATACAACACACTGCTCCCCAAGCCCAACATAGAACACTGCTGCACAAACGCAACATACAACACACTGCTCCTCAACCCCAACATACAACACACTGCTCCACAAACGCAACATACAACACACTGCTCCTCAACCCCAACATACAACACACTGCTCCTCAAACCCAACATACAACACACTGCACCCCAAACCAAACATACAACGCACTGCACTCCAAACCCAACATACAACACACTGTTCCCCAAACCCAACATACAACACACTGCTCCCGAAACCCAACATACACCACACTGCTCCCCAAACCCAACATACAACCCACTGCTCCACAAAACCAACATACACCACACTTCTCCCCGAACCCAACATACGGCACACTGCTCCCCAACCCCAACATACAACACACTGCTCCTCAAACCCAACATACAACACACTGCTCCTCAAACCCAACATTTAACACACTGCTCCTCAAACCCAACATTCAACACACTGCTCCCCAAACCGAACATTCAACACACTGCTCCACAAACCCAACATACAACACAATGCTCCTCAAACCCAACATACAACACATTGCTCCCCAAACCGACAGACAACACACTGCTTCCCAAACCCAACAGACAACACACTGCACTACCCCAACATACAACACACTGCTCCCCAAATCCAACATACAACACACTGCTCCTCAAACCCAACATACAACACACTGCTCCTCAAACCCAACATACAACACACTGCTCCTCAAACCCAACATTTAACACACTGCTCCTCAAACCCAACATTCAACACACTGCTCCCAAAACCGAACATTCAACACACTGCTCCACAAACCCAACATACAACAGACTGCTCCCCAAACCCAACATACAACACACTGCTCCCCAAACCCAGCATACAACACACTGCACGCCAAACCCAATATGCAACACACTGCTCCCCAATCCCAACATACAACACACTGCTACACAAACCCAACATACAACTCAATGCTGCTCAAACCCAACATACAACACACTACTCCTCAAACCCAACATACAACACACTACACTCCAAACACAACAGATAACACACTGCGCCCCAAACCTAACATACAACACACTGCTCCCCAAGCCCAACATAGAACACTGCTGCACAAACGCAACATACAACACACTGCTCCTCAACCCCAACATACAACACACTGCTCCACAAACGCAACATACAACACACTGCTCCTCAACCCCAACATACAACACACTGCTCCTCAAACCCAACATACAACACACTGCACCCCAAACCAAACATACAACGCACTGCACTCCAAACCCAACATACAACACACTGTTCCCCAAACCCAACATACAACACACTGCTCCCGAAACCCAACATACACCACACTGCTCCCCAAACCCAACATACAACCCACTGCTCCACAAAACCAACATACACCACACTTCTCCCCGAACCCAACATACGGCACACTGCTCCCCAACCCCAACATACAACACACTGCTCCTCAAACCCAACATACAACACACTGCTCCCCAAATCCAACATACAACAAACTGCTCCACAAACTCAACATACAACACACTGCTCCTCAAATCTAAGATACAACACACTTCTCCACAATCCCAACATACAACACACTGCTCCCCTAGCCCAACACACAACACACTGCTCCCCAAACCCAACATACAACACACTGCTCCCCAACCCCAACATACAACACGCTGCTCCACAAACCCAACATACAACACACTGCACGCCAAACCCAATATACAACACACTGCTCCCCAATCCCAACATACAACACACTGCTCCACAAACCCAACATTCAACACACTGCTGCCCGAACCCAACATACAACACACTGCTCCACAAACCCAACATACAACACACTGCACGCCAAACCCAATATACAACACACTGCTCCCCAAACCCAACATACAACACACTGTTCCCCAAACCCAACATACAACACACTGCTCCTCAACCCCAACATACAACACACTGCTCCTCAAACCCAACATACAACACACTGCACCCCAAACCAAACATACAACGCACTGCACTCCAAACCCAACATACAACACACTGTTCCCCAAACCCAACATACAACACACTGCTCCCGAAACCCAACATACACCACACTGCTCCCCAAACCCAACATACAACCCACTGCTCCACAAAACCAACATACACCACACTTCTCCCCGAACCCAACATACGGCACACTGCTCCCCAACCCCAACATACAACACACTGCTCCTCAAACCCAACATACAACACACTGCTCCTCAAACCCAACATTTAACACACTGCTCCTCAAACCCAACATTCAACACACTGCTCCCCAAACCGAACATTCAACACACTGCTCCACAAACCCAACATACAACACAATGCTCCTCAAACCCAACATACAACACATTGCTCCCCAAACCGACAGACAACACACTGCTTCCCAAACCCAACAGACAACACACTGCACTACCCCAACATACAACACACTGCTCCCCAAATCCAACATACAACACACTGCTCCTCAAACCCAACATACAACACACTGCTCCTCAAACCCAACATACAACACACTGCTCCTCAAACCCAACATTTAACACACTGCTCCTCAAACCCAACATTCAACACACTGCTCCCAAAACCGAACATTCAACACACTGCTCCACAAACCCAACATACAACAGACTGCTCCCCAAACCCAACATACAACACACTGCTCCCCAAACCCAGCATACAACACACTGCACGCCAAACCCAATATGCAACACACTGCTCCCCAATCCCAACATACAACACACTGCTACACAAACCCAACATACAACTCAATGCTGCTCAAACCCAACATACAACACACTACTCCTCAAACCCAACATACAACACACTACACTCCAAACACAACAGATAACACACTGCGCCCCAAACCTAACATACAACACACTGCTCCCCAAGCCCAACATAGAACACTGCTGCACAAACGCAACATACAACACACTGCTCCTCAACCCCAACATACAACACACTGCTCCACAAACGCAACATACAACACACTGCTCCTCAACCCCAACATACAACACACTGCTCCTCAAACCCAACATACAACACACTGCACCCCAAACCAAACATACAACGCACTGCACTCCAAACCCAACATACAACACACTGTTCCCCAAACCCAACATACAACACACTGCTCCCGAAACCCAACATACACCACACTGCTCCCCAAACCCAACATACAACCCACTGCTCCACAAAACCAACATACACCACACTTCTCCCCGAACCCAACATACGGCACACTGCTCCCCAACCCCAACATACAACACACTGCTCCTCAAACCCAACATACAACACACTGCTCCCCAAATCCAACATACAACAAACTGCTCCACAAACTCAACATACAACACACTGCTCCTCAAATCTAAGATACAACACACTTCTCCACAATCCCAACATACAACACACTGCTCCCCTAGCCCAACACACAACACACTGCTCCCCAAACCCAACATACAACACACTGCTCCCCAACCCCAACATACAACACGCTGCTCCACAAACCCAACATACAACACACTGCACGCCAAACCCAATATACAACACACTGCTCCCCAATCCCAACATACAACACACTGCTCCACAAACCCAACATTCAACACACTGCTGCCCGAACCCAACATACAACACACTGCTCCACAAACCCAACATACAACACACTGCACGCCAAACCCAATATACAACACACTGCTCCCCAAACCCAACATACAACACACTGTTCCCCAAACCCAACAGACAACACACTGCTCCCCAAACCCAACATACAACACACTGCTCCACAAACATTTGATCAATGCTGATCAAACCCAACATACAACACACTGCTCCCCAAACCCAACATGCAACACACTGTTCCCCAAACCCAACAGACAACACACTGCTCCCCAAACCCAACATACAACACACTGCTCCCCAAACACAACATATAACACACTGTTCCCCAAACCCAACATACAACACTCTGCTCCACAAACCCAACATACAACACATTGCTCCCCAAACCCAACATACAACACACTGCTCCCCAACCCCAACATACAACACACTGCTCCACAAACCCAACATACAACACACTGTTCCCCAAACCAACATACAACACTCTGCTCCACAAACCCAACATACAACACATTGCTCCCCAAACCGACAGACAACACACTGCTCCCCAAACCCAACAGACAACACACTGCACAACCCCATCATATAACACACTGCTCCCCAAACCCAACATACAACACACTGCTCCTCAAACCCAACATACAACACACTGCTCCTCAAACCCAACATACAACACACTGCACCCCAAACCAAACATACAACGCACTGCACTCCAAACCCAACATACAACACACTGTTCCCCAAACCCAACATACAACACACTGCTCCCGAAACCCAACATACACCACACTGCTCCCCAAACCCAACATACAACCCACTGCTCCACAAAACCAACATACACCACACTTCTCCCCGAACCCAACATACGGCACACTGCTCCCCAACCCCAACATACAACACACTGCTCCTCAAACCCAACATACAACACACTGCTCCCCAAATCCAACATACAACAAACTGCTCCACAAACTCAACATACAACACACTGCTCCTCAAATCTAAGATACAACACACTTCTCCACAATCCCAACATACAACACACTGCTCCCCTAGCCCAACACACAACACACTGCTCCCCAAACCCAACATACAACACACTGCTCCCCAACCCCAACATACAACACGCTGCTCCACAAACCCAACATACAACAAACTGCACGCCAAACCCAATATACAACACACTGCTCCCCAATCCCAACATACAACACACTGCTCCACAAACCCAACATTCAACACACTGCTGCCCGAACCCAACATACAACACACTGCTCCACAAACCCAACATACAACACACTGCACGCCAAACCCAATATACAACACACTGCTCCCCAAACCCAACATACAACACACTGTTCCCCAAACCCAACAGACAACACACTGCTCCCCAAACCCAACATACAACACACTGCTCCACAAACATTTGATCAATGCTGATCAAACCCAACATACAACACACTGCTCCCCAAACCCAACATGCAACACACTGTTCCCCAAACCCAACAGACAACACACTGCTCCCCAAACCCAACATACAACACACTGCTCCCCAAACACAACATATAACACACTGTTCCCCAAACCCAACATACAACACTCTGCTCCACAAACCCAACATACAACACATTGCTCCCCAAACCCAACATACAACACACTGCTCCCCAACCCCAACATACAACACACTGCTCCACAAACCCAACATACAACACACTGTTCCCCAAACCAACATACAACACTCTGCTCCACAAACCCAACATACAACACATTGCTCCCCAAACCGACAGACAACACACTGCTCCCCAAACCCAACAGACAACACACTGCACAACCCCATCATATAACACACTGCTCCCCAAACCCAACATACAACACACTGCTCCTCAAACCCAACATACAACACACTGCTCCTCAAACCCAACATACAACACACTGCTCCTCAAACCCAACATTTAACACACTGCTCCTCAAACCCAACATTCAACACACTGCTCCCCAAACCGAACATTCAGCAGACTGCTCCACAAACCCAACATACAACACAATGCTCCTCAAACCCAACATACAACACATTGCTCCCCAAACCGACAGACAACACACTGCTCCCCAAACCCAACAGACAACACATTGCACAACCCCAACATACAACACACTGCTCCCCAAACCCAACATACAACACACTGCTCCTCAAACCGAACATACAACACACTGCTCCTCAAACCCAACGAACAACACACTGCACCCCAACCCAAACATACAACACACTGCTCCCCAAATCCAACATACATCTCACTGCTCCCCAAACCCCAACATACAACACACTGCTCCTCAACCCCAACAGACAACACACTGAACCCCAAACCCAACATACAACACACTGCTCCCCAAATCCAAACATACAACACACTGCTCCTCAAACCCAACAGACAACACACTGCACCCCAACCCAAACATACAACACACTGCTCCCCAAATCCAACATACATCTCGCTGCTCCCCAAACCCCAACATACAACACACTGCTCCTCAACCCCAACAGACAACACACTACTCCTCAAACCCAACATACACCACACTGCTCCCCAAATCCAACATACATCTCACTGCTCCCCAAACCCAACATACAACACACTGCTCCACAAACCCAACATACAACACACTGCTCCCCAAACCGAACATACAACACACTGCTCCCCAACCCCAACATACAACACACTGCTCCACAAACCCAACATACAACACACTGTTCCCCAAACCAACATACAACACTCTGCTCCACAAACCCAACATACAACACATTGCTCCCCAAACCGACAGACAACACACTGCTCCCCAAACCCAACAGACAACACACTGCACAACCCCAACATATAACACACTGCTCCCCAAACCCAACATACAACACACTGCTCCTCAAACCCAACATACAACACACTGCTCCTCAAACCCAACATACAACAC
Source organism: Scyliorhinus torazame (assembly GCF_047496885.1). Classification (NCBI taxonomy): domain Eukaryota; kingdom Metazoa; phylum Chordata; class Chondrichthyes; order Carcharhiniformes; family Scyliorhinidae; genus Scyliorhinus; species Scyliorhinus torazame. The sequence goes on from NC_092724.1 coordinate 72,941,909, forward strand.
ACTGCTCCTCAAACACAACATTTAACACACTGCTCCTCAAACCCAACATACAACACACTGCTCCACTAACCCAACATACAACACACTGCTCCACAAACCCAACATACAACACATTGCTCCCCAAACCGACAGACAACACACTGCTCCCCAAACCCAACAGACAACACACTGCACAACCCCAACATACAACACACTGCTCCCCAAACCCAACATACAACACACTGCTCCTCAAACCCAACATACAACACACTGCTCCTCAAACCCAACATACAACACATTGCTCCCCAAACCGACAGACAACACACTGCTCCCCAAACCCAACAGACAACACACTGCACAACCCCAACATATAACACACTGCTCCCCAAACCCAACATACAACACACTGCTCCTCAAACCCAACATACAACACACTGCTCCTCAAACCCAACATACAACACACTGCTCCCCAAACCCAACATACAACACACTGCTCCTCAAACCCAACATACAACAGACTGCTCATCAAACCCAACATACAACACACTGCTCCTCAAACCCAACATACAACACACTGCTCCTCAAACCCAACATACAACACATTGCTCCCCAAACCCAACATACAACACACTGCTCCTCAAACCCAACATACAACAGACTGCTCATCAAACCCAACAGACAACACACTGCTCCCCAAACCCAACATACAACACACTGCTCCTCAACCCCAACAGACAACACACTGCTCCCCAAACCCAACATACAACACACTGCTCCTCAACCCCAACAGACAACACACTGCTCCCCAAACCCAACATACAACACACTGCTCCTCAAACCCAACATACAACACACTGCTCCTCAACCCCAACAGACAACACACTGCTCCCCAAACCCAACATACAACACACTGCTCCTCAAACCCAACATACAACACATTGCTCCTCAAACCCAACAGACAACACACTGCTCCCCAAACCCAACATACAACACACTGCTCATCAAACCCAACATACAACACACTGCTCCCCAAACCCAACATACAACACACTGCTCCTCAACCCCAACAGACAACACACTGCTCCTCAAACCCAACATACAACACACTGCTCCTCAAACCCAACATACAACAGACTGCTCATCAAACCCAACAGACAACACACTGCTCCCCAAACCCAACAGACAACACACTGCTCATCAAACCCAACATACAACACACTGCTCCCCAAACCCAACATACAACACACTGCTCATCAAACCCAACATACAACACACTGCTCCCCAAACCCAACATACAACACACTGCTCCCCAAACCCAACATTTAACACACTGCTCCTCAAACCCAACATACAACACACTGCTCCTCAAACCGAACATACAACACACTGCTCCTCAAACCCAACATACAACACACTGCTCCCCAAACCCAACATTTAACACACTGCTCCTCAAACCCAACATACAACACACTGCTCCTCAAACCCAACAGACAACACACTGCTCCACAAACTCAACATACAACACACTGCTCCACAAATCCAACATACAACACACTGCTCCTCAAACCCAACATACAACACACTGCTCATCAAACCCAACATACAACACACTGCTCATCAAACCCAACATACAACACACTGCTCATCAAACCCAACATACAACACACTGCTCCTCAAACCCAACAGACAACACACTGCACCCCAACCCAAACATACAACACACTGCACCCCAACCCAAACATACAACACACTGCTCCCCAAATCCAACATACATCTCACTGCTCCCCAAACCCAACATACAACCCACTGCTCCTCAACCCCAACAGACAACACACTGAACCCCAACCCCAACATACAACACACTGCTCCCCAAATCCAACATACATCTCACTGCTCCCCAAACCCAACATACAACACACTGCTCCTCAAACCCAACATACAACACACTGCTCACGAAACCAAACATACAACACACTGCTCCCGAAACCCAACATACAACGCACTGCACTCCAAACCCAACATACAACACACTGTTCCCCAAACCCAACATACAACACACTGCTCCCGAAACCCAACATACACCACACTGCTCCCCAAACCCAACATACAACCCACTGCTCCACAAACCCAACATACACCACACTGCTCCCCAAACCCAACATACAACACACTGCTCCCCAACCCCAACATACAACACACTGCTCCTCAAACCCAACATACAACACACTGCTCCCCAAATCCAACATACAACAAACTGCTCCACAAGCTCAACATACAACACACTGCTCCTCAAATCTAAAATACAACACACTGCACCCCAACCCCAACATACAACACACTGCTCCCCAAATCCAACATACATCTCACTGCTCCCCAAATCCAACATTCAACACACTGCTCCTCAACCCCAACAGACAATACACTGCACCCCAACCCCAACATACAACACACTGCTCCCCAAATCCAACATACATCTCACTGCTCCCCAAACCAACATACAACACACTGCTCCTCAAACCCAACAGACAACACACTGCTCCCCAAAACAAACATACAATACACTGCTCCCGAAACCCAACATACAATGCACTGCACTCCAAACCCAACATACAACACACTGTTGCCCAAACCCAACATACAACACACTGCTCCCGAAACCCAACATACACCACACTGCTCCCCAAACCCAACATACAACCCACTGCTCCACAAACCCAACATACACCACACTGCTCCCCAAACCCAACATACAACACACTGCTCCCCAACCCCAACATACAACACACTGCTCCTCAAACCCAACATACAACACACTGCTCCCCAAATCCAACATACAACAAACTGCTCCACAAACTCAACATACAACACACTGCTCCTCAAATCTAAAATACAACACACTTCTCCACAAACCCAACATACAACACACTGCTCCCCAAGCCCAACACACAACACACTGCTCCCCAAACCCAACATACAACACACTGCTCCCCAACCCCAACATACAACACACTGCTCCACAAACCCAACATACAACACACTGTTCCCCAAACCAACATACAACACTCTGCTCCACAAACCCAACATACAACACATTGCTCCCCAAACCGACAGACAACACACTGCTCCCCAAACCCAACAGACAACACACTGCACAACCCCAACATATAACACACTGCTCCCCAAACCCAACATACAACACACTGGTCCTCAAACACAACATACAACACACTGCTCCTCAAACCCAACATTTAACACACTGCTCCTCAAACCCAACATTCAACACACTGTTCCCCAAATCCAACATACAACAAACTGCTCCACAAGCTCAACATACAACACACTGCTCCTCAAATCTAAAATACAACACACTGCACCCCAACCCCAACATACAACACACTGCTCCCCAAATCCAACATACATCTCACTGCTCCCCAAATCCAACATTCAACACACTGCTCCTCAACCCCAACAGACAATACACTGCACCCCAACCCCAACATACAACACACTGCTCCCCAAATCCAACATACATCTCACTGCTCCCCAAACCAACATACAACACACTGCTCCTCAAACCCAACAGACAACACACTGCTCCCCAAAACAAACATACAATACACTGCTCCCGAAACCCAACATACAATGCACTGCACTCCAAACCCAACATACAACACACTGTTGCCCAAACCCAACATACAACACACTGCTCCCGAAACCCAACATACACCACACTGCTCCCCAAACCCAACATACAACCCACTGCTCCACAAACCCAACATACACCACACTGCTCCCCAAACCCAACATACAACACACTGCTCCCCAACCCCAACATACAACACACTGCTCCTCAAACCCAACATACAACACACTGCTCCCCAAATCCAACATACAACAAACTGCTCCACAAACTCAACATACAACACACTGCTCCTCAAATCTAAAATACAACACACTTCTCCACAAACCCAACATACAACACACTGCTCCCCAAGCCCAACACACAACACACTGCTCCCCAAACCCAACATACAACACACTGCTCCCCAACCCCAACATACAACACACTGCTCCACAAACCCAACATACAACACACTGTTCCCCAAACCAACATACAACACTCTGCTCCACAAACCCAACATACAACACATTGCTCCCCAAACCGACAGACAACACACTGCTCCCCAAACCCAACAGACAACACACTGCACAACCCCAACATATAACACACTGCTCCCCAAACCCAACATACAACACACTGGTCCTCAAACACAACATACAACACACTGCTCCTCAAACCCAACATTTAACACACTGCTCCTCAAACCCAACATTCAACACACTGTTCCCCAAACCGAACATTCAACACACTGCTCCACAAACCCAACATACAACACAATGCTCCTCAAACCCAACATACAACACATTGCTCCCCAAACCGACAGACAACACACTGCTCCCCAAACCCAACAGACAACACACTGCACAACCCCAACATACAACACACTGCTCCCCAAACCCAACATACAACACACTGCTCCTCAAACCCAACATACAACACACTGCTCCTCAAACCCAACATACAACACACTGCTCCACAAACCCAACATACAACACAATGCTCCTCAAACCCAACATACAACACATTGCTCCCCAAACCGACAGACAACACACTGCTCCCCAAACCCAACAGACAACACACTGCACAACCCCAACATACAACACACTGCTCCCCAAACCCAACATACAACACACTGTTCCCCAAACCCAACATACAACACACTGCTCCCGAAACCCAACATACACCACTCTGCTCCCCAAACCCAACATACAACCCACTGCTCCACAAACCCAACATACACCACACTGCTCCCCAAACCCAACATACAACACACTGCTCCCCAACCCCAACATACAACACACTGCTCCTCAAACCCAACATACAACACACTGCTCCCCAAATCCAACATACAACAAACTGCTCCACAAGCTCAACATACAACACACTGCTCCTCAAATCTAAAATACAACACACTGCACCCCAACCCCAACATACAACACACTGCTCCCCAAATCCAACATACATCTCACTGCTCCCCAAATCCAACATACAACACACTGCTCCTCAACCCCAACAGACAATACACTGCACCCCAACCCCAACATACAACACACTGCTCCCCAAATCCAACATACATCTCACTGCTCCCCAAACCAACATACAACACACTGCTCCTCAAACCCAACAGACAACACACTGCTCCCCAAAACAAACATACAATACACTGCTCCCGAAACCCAACATACAATGCACTGCACTCCAAACCCAACATACAACACACTGTTGCCCAAACCCAACATGCAACACACTGCTCCCGAAACCCAACATACACCACACTGCTCCCCAAATCCAACATACAACCCACTGCTCCACAAACCCAACATACACCACACTGCTCCCCAAACCCAACATACAACACACTGCTCCCCAACCCCAACATACAACACACTGCTCCTCAAACCCAACATACAACACACTGCTCCCCAAATCCAACATACAACAAACTGCTCCACAAACTCAACATACAACACACTGCTCCTCAAATCTAAAATACAACACACTTCTCCACAAACCCAACATACAACACACTGCTCCCCAAGCCCAACACACAACACACTGCTCCCCAAACCCAACATACAACACACTGCTCCCCAACCCCAACAGACAACACACTGCTCCACAAACCCAACATACAACACACTGTTCCCCAAACCAACATACAACACTCTGCTCCACAAACCCAACATACAACACATTGCTCCCCAAACCGACAGACAACACACTGCTCCCCAAACCCAACAGACAACACACTGCACAACCCCAACATATAACACATTGCTCCCCAAACCCAACATACAACACACTGCTCCTCAAACACAACATACAACACACTGCTCCTCAAACCCAACATTTAACACACTGCTCCTCAAACCCAACATTCAACACACTGTTCCCCAAACCGAACATTCAACACACTGCTCCACAAACCCAACATACAACACAATGCTCCTCAAACCCAACATACAACACATTGCTCCCCAAACCGACAGACAACACACTGTTCCCCAAACCCAACAGACAACACACTGCAGAACCCCAACATACAACACACTGCTCCCCAAACCCAACATACAACACACTGCTCCTCAAACCCAACATACAACACACTGCTCCTCAAACCCAACATACAACACACTGCTCCTCAAACCCAACATTTAACACACTGCTCCTCAAACCCAACATTCAACACACTGCTCCCCAAACCCAACATACAACAGACTGCTCCCCAAACCCAACATACAACACACTGCATGCCAAACCCAATATGCAACACACTGCTCCCCAATCCCAACATACAACACACTGCTACACAAACCCAACATGCAACACACTACACTCCAAACACAACAGACAACACACTGCACCCCAAACCCAACATACAACACATTGCTCCCCAACCCCAACATACAACACGCTGCTCGGCAAACCCAACATCCAACACACTGCTCCCCAAGCCCAACATACAACACTGCTGCACAAACGCAACATACAACACACTGCTCCTCAAACCCAACATACAACACACTGCTCCACAAACGCAACATACAACACACTGCTCCTCAACCCCAACATACAACACACTGCTCCTCAAACCCAACATACAACACACTGCTCCCCAAACCAAACATACAACGCACTGCACTCCAAACCCAACATACAACACACTGTTCCCCAAACCCAACATACAACACACTGCTCGCGAAACCCAACATACACCACACTGCTCCCCAAACCCAACATACAACCCACAGCTCCACAAACCCAACATACACCACACTGCTCCCCAAACCCAACATACGACACACTGCTCCCCAACCCCAACATACAACACACTGCTCCTCAAACCCAACATACAACACACTGCTCCCCAAATTCAACATACAACAAACTGCTCCACAAACTCAATATACAACACACTGCTCCTCAAATCTAAGATACAACACACTTCTCCACAAACCCAACATACAACACACTGCTCCCCATGCCCAACACACAACACACTGCTCCCCAAACCCAACATACAACACACTGCTCCCCAACCCCAACATACAACACGCTGCTCCACAAACCCAACATACAACACACTGCACGCCAAACCCAATATACAACACACTGCTCCCCAATCCCAACATACAACACACTGCTCCACAAACCCAACATTCAACACACTGCTGCCCGAACCCAACATACAACACAGTGCTCCACAAACCCAACATACAACACACTGCACGCCAAACCCAATATACAACACACTGCTCCCCAATCCCAACATACAACACACTGCTCCACAAACCCAACATACAACTCAATGCTGATCAAACCCAACATACAACACACTGCTCCCCAAACCCAACAGACAACACACTGTTCCCCAAACCCAACAGACAACACACTGCTCCCCAAACCCAACAGACAACACACTGCACAACCCCAACATATAACACACTGCTCCCCAAACCCAACATACAACACACTGCTCCTCAAACACAACATACAACACACTGCTCCTCAAACCCAACATACAACACACTGCTCCCCAAACCAAACATACAACGCACTGCACTCCAAACCCAACATACAACACACTGCTCCACAAGCTCAACATACAACACACTGCTCCTCAAATCTAAAATACAACACACTGCACCCCAACCCCAACATACAACACACTGCTCCCCAAATCCAACATACATCTCACTGCTCCCCAAAGCCAACATACAACACACTGCTCCTCAACCCCAACAGACAATACACTGCACCCCAACCCCAACATACAACACACTGCTCCCCAAATCCAACATACATCTCACTGCTCCCCAAACCAACATACAACACACTGCTCCTCAAACCCAACAGACAACACACTGCTCCCCAAACCAAACATACAATACACTGCTCCCGAAACCCAACATACAATGCACTGCACTCCAAACCCAACATACAACACACTGTTGCCCAAACCCAACATACAACACACTGCTCCCGAAACCCAACATACACCACACTGCTCCCCAAACCCAACATACAACCCACTGCTCCACAAACCCAACATACACCACACTGCTCCCCAAACCCAACATACAACACACTGCTCCCCAACCCCAACATACAACACACTGCTCCTCAAACCCAACATACAACACACTGCTCCCCAAATCCAACATACAACAAACTGCTCCACAAACTCAACATACAACACACTGCTCCTCAAATCTAAAATACAACACACTTCTCCACAAACCCAACATACAACACACTGCTCCCCAAGCCCAACACACAACACACTGCTCCCCAAACCCAACATACAACACACTGCTCCCCAACCCCAACATACAACACACTGCTCCACAAACCCAACATACAACACACTGTTCCCCAAACCAACATACAACACTCTGCTCCACAAACCCAACATACAACACATTGCTCCCCAAACCGACAGACAACACACTGCTCCCCAAACCCAACAGACAACACACTGCACAACCCCAACATATAACACACTGCTCCCCAAACCCAACATACAACACACTGCTCCTCAAACACAACATACAACACACTGCTCCTCAAACCCAACATTTAACACACTGCTCCTCAAACCCAACATTCAACACACTGTTCCCCAAACCGAACATTCAACACACTGCTCCACAAACCCAACATACAACACAATGCTCCTCAAACCCAACATACAACACATTGCTCCCCAAACCGACAGACAACACACTGCTCCCCAAACCCAACAGACAACACACTGCTCCTCAAACCCAACATACAACACACTGCTCCTCAAACCCAACATACAACACACTGCTCCTCAAACCCAACATTTAACACACTGCTCCTCAAACCCAACATTCAACACACTGCTCCCCAAACCCAACATACAACAGACTGCTCCCCAAACCCAACATACAACACACTGCATGCCAAACCCAATATGCAACACACTGCTCCCCAATCCCAACATACAACACACTGCTACACAAACCCAACATACAACACACTACACTCCAAACACAACAGACAACACACTGCACCCCAAACCCAACATACAACACATTGCTCCCCAACCCCAACATACAACACGCTGCTCGGCAAACCCAACATCCAACACACTGCTCCCCAAGCCCAACATACAACACTGCTGCACAAACGCAACATACAACACACTGCTCCTCAAACCCAACATACAACACACTGCTCCACAAACGCAACATACAACACACTGCTCCTCAACCCCAACATACAACACACTGCTCCTCAAACCCAACATACAACACACTGCTCCCCAAACCAAACATACAACGCACTGCACTCCAAACCCAACATACAACACACTGTTCCCCAAACCCAACATACAACACACTGCTCGCGAAACCCAACATACACCACACTGCTCCCCAAACCCAACATACAACCCACAGCTCCACAAACCCAACATACACCACACTGCTCCCCAAACCCAACATACGACACACTGCTCCCCAACCCCAACATACAACACACTGCTCCTCAAACCCAACATACAACACACTGCTCCCCAAATTCAACATACAACAAACTGCTCCACAAACTCAATATACAACACACTGCTCCTCAAATCTAAGATACAACACACTTCTCCACAAACCCAACATACAACACACTGCTCCCCAAGCCCAACACACAACACACTGCTCCCCAAACCCAACATACAACACACTGCTCCCCAACCCCAACATACAACACGCTGCTCCACAAACCCAACATACAACACACTGCACGTCAAACCCAACGAACAACACACTGCTCCTCAAACCCAACATACAACACACTGCTCCTCAAACCCAACATACAACACACTGCTCCTCAAACCCAACATACAACACACTGCTCCCCAATCCCAACATACAACACACTGCTCCACAAACCCAACATTCAACACACTGCTGCTCGAACCCAACATACAACACAGTGCTCCACAAACCCAACATACAACACACTGCACGCCAAACCCAATATACAACACACTGCTCCCCAATCCCAACATACAGCACACTGCTCCACAAACCCAACATACAACTCAATGCTGATCAAACCCAACATACAACACACTGCTCCCCAAACCCAACAGACAACACACTGTTCCCCAAACCCAACAGACAACACACTGCTCCCCAAACCCAACAGACAACACACTGCACAACCCCAACATACAACACACTGCTCCCCAAACCCAACATACAACACACTGCTCCTCAAACCCAACATACAACACTCTGCTCCACAAACCCAACATACAACACACTGCTCCCCAAACCCAACATACAACACACTGCTCCTCAAACCGAACATACAACACACTGCTCCTCAAACCCAACATACAACACACTGCTCCTCAAACCCAACATTTAACACACTGCTTCTCAAACCCAACATTCAACACACTGCTCCACAAAACCAACATACAACACACTGCTCCTCAAACCCAACATACAACACACTGCACGCCAAACCCAACATACAACACACTGCACGCCAAACCCAACATACAACAAACTGCTCCACAAACTCAACATACAACACACTGCTCCTCAAATCTAAAATACAACACACTTCTCCACAAACCCAACATACAACACACTGCTCCCCAAGCCCAACACACAACACACTGCTCCCCAAACCCAACATACAACACACTGCTCCCCAACCCCAACATACAACACACTGCTCCACAAACCCAACATACAACACACTGTTCCCCAAACCAACATACAACACTCTGCTCCACAAACCCAACATACAACACATTGCTCCCCAAACCGACAGACAACACACTGCTCCCCAAACCCAACAGACAACACACTGCACAACCCCAACATATAACACATTGCTCCCCAAACCCAACATACAACACACTGCTCCTCAAACACAACATACAACACACTGCTCCTCAAACCCAACATTTAACACACTGCTCCTCAAACCCAACATTCAACACACTGTTCCCCAAACCGAACATTCAACACACTGCTCCACAAACCCAACATACAACACAATGCTCCTCAAACCCAACATACAACACATTGCTCCCCAAACCGACAGACAACACACTGCTCCCCAAACCCAACAGACAACACATTGCACAACCCCAACATATAACACACTGCTCCCCAAACCCAACATACAACACACTGCTCCCCAAACCCAACAGACAACACACTGCACAACCCCAACATACAACACACTGCTCCCCAAACCCAACATACAACACACTGCTCCCCAAACCCAACAGACAACACACTGCACAACCCCAACATACAACACACTGCTCCCCAAACCCAACATACAACACACTGCTCCTCAAACCCAACATACAACACACTGCTCCTCAAACCCAACATACAACACACTGCTCCTCAAACCCAACATTTAACACACTGCTCCTCAAACCCAACATTCAACACACTGCTCCCCAAACCCAACATACAACAGACTGCTCCCCAAACCCAACATACAACACACTGCATGCCAAACCCAATATGCAACACACTGCTCCCCAATCCCAACATACAACACACTGCTACACAAACCCAACATGCAACACACTACACTCCAAACACAACAGACAACACACTGCACCCCAAACCCAACATACAACACATTGCTCCCCAACCCCAACATACAACACGCTGCTCGGCAAACCCAACATCCAACACACTGCTCCCCAAGCCCAACATACAACACTGCTGCACAAACGCAACATACAACACACTGCTCCTCAAACCCAACATACAACACACTGCTCCACAAACGCAACATACAACACACTGCTCCTCAACCCCAACATACAACACACTGCTCCTCAAACCCAACATACAACACACTGCTCCCCAAACCAAACATACAACGCACTGCACTCCAAACCCAACATACAACACACTGTTCCCCAAACCCAACATACAACACACTGCTCGCGAAACCCAACATACACCACACTGCTCCCCAAACCCAACATACAACCCACAGCTCCACAAACCCAACATACACCACACTGCTCCCCAAACCCAACATACGACACACTGCTCCCCAACCCCAACATACAACACACTGCTCCTCAAACCCAACATACAACACACTGCTCCCCAAATTCAACATACAACAAACTGCTCCACAAACTCAATATACAACACACTGCTCCTCAAATCTAAGATACAACACACTTCTCCACAAACCCAACATACAACACACTGCTCCCCATGCCCAACACACAACACACTGCTCCCCAAACCCAACATACAACACACTGCTCCCCAACCCCAACATACAACACGCTGCTCCACAAACCCAACATACAACACACTGCACGCCAAACCCAATATACAACACACTGCTCCCCAATCCCAACATACAACACACTGCTCCACAAACCCAACATTCAACACACTGCTGCCCGAACCCAACATACAACACAGTGCTCCACAAACCCAACATACAACACACTGCACGCCAAACCCAATATACAACACACTGCTCCCCAATCCCAACATACAACACACTGCTCCACAAACCCAACATACAACTCAATGCTGATCAAACCCAACATACAACACACTGCTCCCCAAACCCAACAGACAACACACTGTTCCCCAAACCCAACAGACAACACACTGCTCCCCAAACCCAACAGACAACACACTGCACAACCCCAACATATAACACACTGCTCCCCAAACCCAACATACAACACACTGCTCCTCAAACACAACATACAACACACTGCTCCTCAAACCCAACATACGACACACTGCTCCCCAAACCAAACATACAACGCACTGCACTCCAAACCCAACATACAACACACTGCTCCACAAGCTCAACATACAACACACTGCTCCTCAAATCTAAAATACAACACACTGCACCCCAACCCCAACATACAACACACTGCTCCCCAAATCCAACATACATCTCACTGCTCCCCAAAGCCAACATACAACACACTGCTCCTCAACCCCAACAGACAATACACTGCACCCCAACCCCAACATACAACACACTGCTCCCCAAATCCAACATACATCTCACTGCTCCCCAAACCAACATACAACACACTGCTCCTCACACCCAACAGGCAACACACTGCTCCTCAAACCCAACATACAACACACTGCTCCCCAAACCAAACATACAACGCACTGCACTCCAAACCCAACATACAACACACTGTTCCCCAAACCCAACATACAACACACTGCTCGCGAAACCCAACATACACCACACTGCTCCCCAAACCCAACATACAACCCACAGCTCCACAAACCCAACATACACCACACTGCTCCCCAAACCCAACATACGACACACTGCTCCCCAACCCCAACATACAACACACTGCTCCTCAAACCCAACATACAACACACTGCTCCCCAAATTCAACATACAACAAACTGCTCCACAAACTCAATATACAACACACTGCTCCTCAAATCTAAGATACAACACACTTCTCCACAAACCCAACATACAACACACTGCTCCCCATGCCCAACACACAACACACTGCTCCCCAAACCCAACATACAACACACTGCTCCCCAACCCCAACATACAACACGCTGCTCCACAAACCCAACATACAACACACTGCACGCCAAACCCAATATACAACACACTGCTCCCCAATCCCAACATACAACACACTGCTCCACAAACCCAACATTCAACACACTGCTGCCCGAACCCAACATACAACACAGTGCTCCACAAACCCAACATACAACACACTGCACGCCAAACCCAATATACAACACACTGCTCCCCAATCCCAACATACAACACACTGCTCCACAAACCCAACATACAACTCAATGCTGATCAAACCCAACATACAACACACTGCTCCCCAAACCCAACAGACAACACACTGTTCCCCAAACCCAACAGACAACACACTGCTCCCCAAACCCAACAGACAACACACTGCACAACCCCAACATATAACACACTGCTCCCCAAACCCAACATACAACACACTGCTCCTCAAACACAACATACAACACACTGCTCCTCAAACCCAACATACAACACACTGCTCCCCAAACCAAACATACAACGCACTGCACTCCAAACCCAACATACAACACACTGCTCCACAAGCTCAACATACAACACACTGCTCCTCAAATCTAAAATACAACACACTGCACCCCAACCCCAACATACAACACACTGCTCCCCAAATCCAACATACATCTCACTGCTCCCCAAAGCCAACATACAACACACTGCTCCTCAACCCCAACAGACAATACACTGCACCCCAACCCCAACATACAACACACTGCTCCCCAAATCCAACATACATCTCACTGCTCCCCAAACCAACATACAACACACTGCTCCTCAAACCCAACAGACAACACACTGCTCCCCAAACCAAACATACAATACACTGCTCCCGAAACCCAACATACAATGCACTGCACTCCAAACCCAACATACAACACACTGTTGCCCAAACCCAACATACAACACACTGCTCCCGAAACCCAACATACACCACACTGCTCCCCAAACCCAACATACAACCCACTGCTCCACAAACCCAACATACACCACACTGCTCCCCAAACCCAACATACAACACACTGCTCCCCAACCCCAACATACAACACACTGCTCCTCAAACCCAACATACAACACACTGCTCCCCAAATCCAACATACAACAAACTGCTCCACAAACTCAACATACAACACACTGCTCCTCAAATCTAAAATACAACACACTTCTCCACAAACCCAACATACAACACACTGCTCCCCAAGCCCAACACACAACACACTGCTCCCCAAACCCAACATACAACACACTGCTCCCCAACCCCAACATACAACACACTGCTCCACAAACCCAACATACAACACACTGTTCCCCAAACCAACATACAACACTCTGCTCCACAAACCCAACATACAACACATTGCTCCCCAAACCGACAGACAACACACTGCTCCCCAAACCCAACAGACAACACACTGCACAACCCCAACATATAACACACTGCTCCCCAAACCCAACATACAACACACTGCTCCTCAAACACAACATACAACACACTGCTCCTCAAACCCAACATTTAACACACTGCTCCTCAAACCCAACATTCAACACACTGTTCCCCAAACCGAACATTCAACACACTGCTCCACAAACCCAACATACAACACAATGCTCCTCAAACCCAACATACAACACATTGCTCCCCAAACCGACAGACAACACACTGCTCCCCAAACCCAACAGACAACACACTGCTCCTCAAACCCAACATACAACACACTGCTCCTCAAACCCAACATACAACACACTGCTCCTCAAACCCAACATTTAACACACTGCTCCTCAAACCCAACATTCAACACACTGCTCCCCAAACCCAACATACAACAGACTGCTCCCCAAACCCAACATACAACACACTGCATGCCAAACCCAATATGCAACACACTGCTCCCCAATCCCAACATACAACACACTGCTACACAAACCCAACATACAACACACTACACTCCAAACACAACAGACAACACACTGCACCCCAAACCCAACATACAACACATTGCTCCCCAACCCCAACATACAACACGCTGCTCGGCAAACCCAACATCCAACACACTGCTCCCCAAGCCCAACATACAACACTGCTGCACAAACGCAACATACAACACACTGCTCCTCAAACCCAACATACAACACACTGCTCCACAAACGCAACATACAACACACTGCTCCTCAACCCCAACATACAACACACTGCTCCTCAAACCCAACATACAACACACTGCTCCCCAAACCAAACATACAACGCACTGCACTCCAAACCCAACATACAACACACTGTTCCCCAAACCCAACATACAACACACTGCTCGCGAAACCCAACATACACCACACTGCTCCCCAAACCCAACATACAACCCACAGCTCCACAAACCCAACATACACCACACTGCTCCCCAAACCCAACATACGACACACTGCTCCCCAACCCCAACATACAACACACTGCTCCTCAAACCCAACATACAACACACTGCTCCCCAAATTCAACATACAACAAACTGCTCCACAAACTCAATATACAACACACTGCTCCTCAAATCTAAGATACAACACACTTCTCCACAAACCCAACATACAACACACTGCTCCCCAAGCCCAACACACAACACACTGCTCCCCAAACCCAACATACAACACACTGCTCCCCAACCCCAACATACAACACGCTGCTCCACAAACCCAACATACAACACACTGCACGTCAAACCCAACGAACAACACACTGCTCCTCAAACCCAACATACAACACACTGCTCCTCAAACCCAACATACAACACACTGCTCCTCAAACCCAACATACAACACACTGCTCCCCAATCCCAACATACAACACACTGCTCCACAAACCCAACATTCAACACACTGCTGCTCGAACCCAACATACAACACAGTGCTCCACAAACCCAACATACAACACACTGCACGCCAAACCCAATATACAACACACTGCTCCCCAATCCCAACATACAGCACACTGCTCCACAAACCCAACATACAACTCAATGCTGATCAAACCCAACATACAACACACTGCTCCCCAAACCCAACAGACAACACACTGTTCCCCAAACCCAACAGACAACACACTGCTCCCCAAACCCAACAGACAACACACTGCACAACCCCAACATACAACACACTGCTCCCCAAACCCAACATACAACACACTGCTCCTCAAACCCAACATACAACACTCTGCTCCACAAACCCAACATACAACACACTGCTCCCCAAACCCAACATACAACACACTGCTCCTCAAACCGAACATACAACACACTGCTCCTCAAACCCAACATACAACACACTGCTCCTCAAACCCAACATTTAACACACTGCTTCTCAAACCCAACATTCAACACACTGCTCCACAAAACCAACATACAACACACTGCTCCTCAAACCCAACATACAACACACTGCACGCCAAACCCAACATACAACACACTGCACGCCAAACCCAACATACAACAAACTGCTCCACAAACTCAACATACAACACACTGCTCCTCAAATCTAAAATACAACACACTTCTCCACAAACCCAACATACAACACACTGCTCCCCAAGCCCAACACACAACACACTGCTCCCCAAACCCAACATACAACACACTGCTCCCCAACCCCAACATACAACACACTGCTCCACAAACCCAACATACAACACACTGTTCCCCAAACCAACATACAACACTCTGCTCCACAAACCCAACATACAACACATTGCTCCCCAAACCGACAGACAACACACTGCTCCCCAAACCCAACAGACAACACACTGCACAACCCCAACATATAACACATTGCTCCCCAAACCCAACATACAACACACTGCTCCTCAAACACAACATACAACACACTGCTCCTCAAACCCAACATTTAACACACTGCTCCTCAAACCCAACATTCAACACACTGTTCCCCAAACCGAACATTCAACACACTGCTCCACAAACCCAACATACAACACAATGCTCCTCAAACCCAACATACAACACATTGCTCCCCAAACCGACAGACAACACACTGCTCCCCAAACCCAACAGACAACACATTGCACAACCCCAACATATAACACACTGCTCCCCAAACCCAACATACAACACACTGCTCCCCAAACCCAACAGACAACACACTGCACAACCCCAACATACAACACACTGCTCCCCAAACCCAACATACAACACACTGCTCCCCAAACCCAACAGACAACACACTGCACAACCCCAACATACAACACACTGCTCCCCAAACCCAACATACAACACACTGCTCCTCAAACCCAACATACAACACACTGCTCCTCAAACCCAACATACAACACACTGCTCCTCAAACCCAACATTTAACACACTGCTCCTCAAACCCAACATTCAACACACTGCTCCCCAAACCCAACATACAACAGACTGCTCCCCAAACCCAACATACAACACACTGCATGCCAAACCCAATATGCAACACACTGCTCCCCAATCCCAACATACAACACACTGCTACACAAACCCAACATGCAACACACTACACTCCAAACACAACAGACAACACACTGCACCCCAAACCCAACATACAACACATTGCTCCCCAACCCCAACATACAACACGCTGCTCGGCAAACCCAACATCCAACACACTGCTCCCCAAGCCCAACATACAACACTGCTGCACAAACGCAACATACAACACACTGCTCCTCAAACCCAACATACAACACACTGCTCCACAAACGCAACATACAACACACTGCTCCTCAACCCCAACATACAACACACTGCTCCTCAAACCCAACATACAACACACTGCTCCCCAAACCAAACATACAACGCACTGCACTCCAAACCCAACATACAACACACTGTTCCCCAAACCCAACATACAACACACTGCTCGCGAAACCCAACATACACCACACTGCTCCCCAAACCCAACATACAACCCACAGCTCCACAAACCCAACATACACCACACTGCTCCCCAAACCCAACATACGACACACTGCTCCCCAACCCCAACATACAACACACTGCTCCTCAAACCCAACATACAACACACTGCTCCCCAAATTCAACATACAACAAACTGCTCCACAAACTCAATATACAACACACTGCTCCTCAAATCTAAGATACAACACACTTCTCCACAAACCCAACATACAACACACTGCTCCCCATGCCCAACACACAACACACTGCTCCCCAAACCCAACATACAACACACTGCTCCCCAACCCCAACATACAACACGCTGCTCCACAAACCCAACATACAACACACTGCACGCCAAACCCAATATACAACACACTGCTCCCCAATCCCAACATACAACACACTGCTCCACAAACCCAACATTCAACACACTGCTGCCCGAACCCAACATACAACACAGTGCTCCACAAACCCAACATACAACACACTGCACGCCAAACCCAATATACAACACACTGCTCCCCAATCCCAACATACAACACACTGCTCCACAAACCCAACATACAACTCAATGCTGATCAAACCCAACATACAACACACTGCTCCCCAAACCCAACAGACAACACACTGTTCCCCAAACCCAACAGACAACACACTGCTCCCCAAACCCAACAGACAACACACTGCACAACCCCAACATATAACACACTGCTCCCCAAACCCAACATACAACACACTGCTCCTCAAACACAACATACAACACACTGCTCCTCAAACCCAACATACGACACACTGCTCCCCAAACCAAACATACAACGCACTGCACTCCAAACCCAACATACAACACACTGCTCCACAAGCTCAACATACAACACACTGCTCCTCAAATCTAAAATACAACACACTGCACCCCAACCCCAACATACAACACACTGCTCCCCAAATCCAACATACATCTCACTGCTCCCCAAAGCCAACATACAACACACTGCTCCTCAACCCCAACAGACAATACACTGCACCCCAACCCCAACATACAACACACTGCTCCCCAAATCCAACATACATCTCACTGCTCCCCAAACCAACATACAACACACTGCTCCTCACACCCAACAGGCAACACACTGCTCCCCAAACCAAACATACAATACACTGCTCCCGAAACCCAACATACAATGCACTGCACTCCAAACCCAACATACAACACACTGTTGCCCAAACCCAACATACAACACACTGCTCCCGAAACCCAACATACACCACACTGCTCCCCAAACCCAACATACAACCCACTGCTCCACAAACCCAACATACACCACACTGCTCCCCAAACCCAACATACAACACACTGCTCCCCAAACCCAACATTCAACACACTGCTCCCCAAACCCAACATACACCACACTGCTCCCCAAACCCAACATACAACCCACTGCTCCACAAACCCAACATACACCACACTGCTCCCCAAACCCAACATACAACACACTGCTCCCCAAACCCAACAGACAACACACTGTTCCCCAAACCCAACATACAACACACTGCTCCCCAACCCCAACATACAACACACTGCTCCTCAAACCCAACATACAACACACTGCTCCCCAAATCCAACATACAACAAACTGCTCCACAAACTCAACATACAACACACTGCTCCTCAAATCTAAAATACAACACACTTCTCCACAAACCCAACATACAACACACTGCTCCCCAAGCCCAACACACAACACACTGCTCCCCAAACCCAACATACAACACACTGCTCCCCAACCCCAACATACAACACACTGCTCCACAAACCCAACATACAACACACTGTTCCCCAAACCAACATACAACACTCTGCTCCACAAACCCAACATACAACACATTGCTCCCCAAACCGACAGACAACACACTGCTCCCCAAACCCAACAGACAACACACTGCACAACCCCAACATATAACACACTGCTCCCCAAACCCAACATACAACACACTGCTCCTCAAACACAACATACAACACACTGCTCCTCAAACCCAACATTTAACACACTGCTCCTCAAACCCAACATTCAACACACTGTTCCCCAAACCGAACATTCAACACACTGCTCCACAAACCCAACATACAACACAATGCTCCTCAAACCCAACATACAACACATTGCTCCCCAAACCGACAGACAACACACTGCTCCCCAAACCCAACAGACAACACACTGCACAACCCCAACATACAACACACTGCTCCCCAAACCCAACATACAACACACTGCTCCTCAAACCCAACATACAACACACTGCTCCTCAAACCCAACATACAACACACTGCTCCTCAAACCCAACATTTAACACACTGCTCCTCAAACCCAACATTCAACACACTGCTCCCCAAACCCAACATACAACAGACTGCTCCCCAAACCCAACATACAACACACTGCATGCCAAACCCAATATGCAACACACTGCTCCCCAATCCCAACATACAACACACTGCTACACAAACCCAACATACAACACACAACACTCCAAACACAACAGACAACACACTGCACCCCAAACCCAACATACAACACATTGCTGCCCAACCCCAACATACAACACGCTGCTCGGCAAACCCAACATCCAACACACTGCTCCCCAAGCCCAACATACAACACTGCTGCACAAACGCAACATACAACACACTGCTCCTCAAACCCAACATACAACACACTGCTCCACAAACGCAACATACAACACACTGCTCCTCAACCCCAACATACAACACACTGCTCCTCAAACCCAACATACAACACACTGCTCCCCAAACCAAACATACAACGCACTGCACTCGAAACCCAACATACAACACACTGTTCCCCAAACCCAACATACAACACACTGCTCGCGAAACCCAACATACACCACACTGCTCCCCAAACCCAACATACAACCCACAGCTCCACAAACCCAACATACACCACACTGCTCCCCAAACCCAACATACGACACACTGCTCCCCAACCCGAACATACAACACACTGCTCCTCAAACCCAACATACAACACACTGCTCCCCAAATTCAACATACAACAAACTGCTCCACAAACTCAATATACAACACACTGCTCCTCAAATCTAAGATACAACACACTTCTCCACAAACCCAACATACAACACACTGCTCCCCAAGCCCAACACACAACACACTGCTCCCCAAACCCAACATACAACACACTGCTCCCCAACCCCAACATACAACACGCTGCTCCACAAACCCAACATACAACACACTGCACGTCAAACCCAACGAACAACACACTGCTCCTCAAACCCAACATACAACACACTGCTCCTCAAACCCAACATACAACACACTGCTCCTCAAACCCAACATACAACACACTGCTCCCCAATCCCAACATACAACACACTGCTCCACAAACCCAACATTCAACACACTGCTGCCCGAACCCAACATACAACACAGTGCTCCACAAACCCAACATACAACACACTGCACGCCAAACCCAATATACAACACACTGCTCCCCAATCCCAACATACAACACACTGCTCCACAAACCCAACATACAACTCAATGCTGATCAAACCCAACATACAACACACTGCTCCCCAAACCCAACAGACAACACACTGTTCCCAAACCCAACAGACAACACACTGCTCCCCAAACCCAACAGACAACACACTGCACAACCCCAACATACAACACACTGCTCCCCAAACCCAACATACAACACACTGCTCCTCAAACCCAACATACAACACTCTGCTCCACAAACCCAACATACAACACACTGCTCCCCAAACCCAACATACAACACACTGCTCCTCAAACCGAACATACAACACACTGCTCCTCAAACCCAACATACAACACACTGCTCCTCAAACCCAACATTTAACACACTGCTTCTCAAACCCAACATTCAACACACTGCTCCCCAAACCCAACATACAACACACTGCTCCTCAAACCCAACATACAACACTCTGCTCCACAAACCCAACATACAACACACTGCTCCCCAAACCCAACATACAACACACTGCTCCTCAAACCGAACATACAACACACTGCTCCTCAAACCCAACATACAACACACTGCTCCTCAAACCCAACATTTAACACACTGCTTCTCAAACCCAACATTCAACACACTGCTCCACAAAACCAACATACAACACACTGCTCCTCAAACCCAACATACAACACACTGCACGCCAAACCCAACATACAACACACTGCACGCCAAACCCAACATACAACACACTGCTCCCCAAACCGAACATTCAACACACTGCTCCACAAACCCAACATACAACAGACTGCTCCACAAATCCAACATACAACACACTGCACGCCAAACCCAATATACAACACACTGCTCCCCAATCACAACATACAACACACTGATCCACAGACCCAACATACAACTCAATGCTGCTCAAACCCAACATAGAACACACTGCTCCCCAAACCCAACATACAACACACTGTTCCCCAAACCCAACAGACAACACACTGCTCCCCAAACCCAACATACAACACACTGCTCCCCAAACCCAACATACAACACACTGCACCACAGCCCCAACATGCAACACACTGCTCCCCAAACCCAATCTACAACACACTGTTCCCCAAAGCCAACATACAACACTCTGCTCCACAAACCCAACATACAACACACTGCACAACCCCAACATACAACACTGCTCCCCAAACCCAACATGCAACACACTGCTCCTCAAACCCAACATACAACACACTACTCCTCAAACCCAACATACAACACACTGCTCCTCAAAACCAACATACAACACACTGCTCCTCAAACCCAACATACAACACACTGCTCCTCAAACCCAACATTGAACACACCGCTCCCCAAACCCAACATACAACACACTGCTCCCCAAACCCAGCATACAACACACTGCTCCTCAAAACCAACATACAACACACTGCTCCTCAAACCCAACATACAACACACTGCACGCCAAACCCAACATACAACACACTGCACGCCAAACCCAACATACAACACACTGCTCCCCAAACCGAACATTCAACACACTGCTCCACAAACCCAACATACAACAGACTGCTCCACAAATCCAACATACAACACACTGCACGCCAAACCCAATATACAACACACTGCTCCCCAATCACAACATACAACACACTGATCCACAGACCCAACATACAACTCAATGCTGCTCAAACCCAACATAGAACACACTGCTCCCCAAACCCAACATACAACACACTGTTCCCCAAACCCAACAGACAACACACTGCTCCCCAAACCCAACATACAACACACTGCTCCCCAAACCCAACATACAACACACTGCACCACAGCCCCAACATGCAACACACTGCTCCCCAAACCCAATCTACAACACACTGTTCCCCAAAGCCAACATACAACACTCTGCTCCACAAACCCAACATACAACACACTGCACAACCCCAACATACAACACTGCTCCCCAAACCCAACATGCAACACACTGCTCCTCAAACCCAACATACAACACACTACTCCTCAAACCCAACATACAACACACTGCTCCTCAAAACCAACATACAACACACTGCTCCTCAAACCCAACATACAACACACTGCTCCTCAAACCCAACATTGAACACACCGCTCCCCAAACCCAACATACAACACACTGCTCCCCAAACCCAGCATACAACACACTGCTCCTCAAAACCAACATACAACACACTGTTCCTCAAACCCAACATACAACATACTGCTCCTCAAACCCAACATTGAACACACCGCTCCCCAAACCCAACATACAACACACTGCTCCACAAACCCAACATACAACAGACTGCTCCACAAACCCAACATACAACTCAATGCTGCTCAAACCCAACATACAACACACTGCTCCTCAAACCCAACATACAACACACTGCACTCCAAACCCAACATACAACACACTGCTCCTCGAATCTAAAATACAACACACTTCTCCACAAACCCAACATACTACACACTGCTCCCCAAGCCCAACACACTGCTCCCCAAACCCAACATACAATACACTGCACAGCCCCAACATACAACACACTGTTCCCCAAACCCAACATACAACACACTGCTCCTCAAACCCAACATACAACACACTGCTCCTCAAACCCAGCATACAACACACTGCTCCTCAAACCCAACATTTAACACACTGCTCCTAAAAACCCAACATTCAACACACTGCTCCCCAAACCGAACATTCAACACACTGCTCCACAAACCCAACATACAACAGACTGCTCCCCAAACCCAACATACAACACACTGCTCCCCAAACCCAGCATACAACACACTGCACGCCAAACCCAATATGCAACACACTGCTCCCCAATCCCAACATACAACACACTGCGCCACAAACCCAACATACAACTCAATGCTGCTCAAACCCAACATAGAACACACTACTCCTCTAACCCAACATACAACACACTACACTCCAAACACAACAGACAACACACTGCGCCCCAAACCCAACATACAACACACTGCTCCCCAACCCCAACATACAACACGCTGCTCGGCAAACCCACCATCCAACACACTGCTCCCCAAACCCAACATACAACACTGCTGCACAAACGCAACATACAACACACTGCTCCTCAACCCCAACATACAACACACTGCTCCCCAAATATAAGATACTACACACTGCTCCTCAACCCCAACATACAACACACTGCTCCTCAAACCCAACATACAACACACTGCTCCCCAAATCCAACATACAACCCACTGCTCCACAAACGCAACATACACCACACTGCTCCCCAAACCCAACATACGACACACTGCTCCCCAACCCCAACATACAACACACTGCACTCCAAACCCAACATACAACACACTGTTCCCCAAACCCAACTTACAACACACTGCTCCCGAAACCGAACATACACCACACTGCTCCCAAACCCAACATACAATCCAGTGCTCCACAAAGGCAACATACAACATACTGCTCCTCAAACCCAACATACACCACACTGCTCCCCAAACCCAACATACGACACACTGCTCCCCAACCCCAACATACAACACACTGCTCCTCAAACCCAACATACAACACACTGCTCCCCAAATCCAACATACAACAAACTGCTCCACAAACTCAACATACAACACACTGCTCCTCAAATCTAAGATACAACACACTTCTCCACAAACCCAACATACAACACACTGTTCCCCAACCCCAGCATAAAACACGCTGCTCCACAAACCCAACATACAACACACTGCACGCCAAACGCAATATACAACACACTGCGCCCCAATCCCAACATACAACACACTGCTCCACAAACCCAACATACAACACACTGCTCCTCAAACCCAACATACAACACACTGCTCCACAAACCCAACATTCAACACACTGCTCCCCGAACCCAACATACAACACACTGCTCCACAAACCCAACATACAACACACTGCACGCCAAACCCAATATACAACACACTGCTCCCCAATCCCAACATACAACACACTGCTTCACAAACCCAACATACAACTCAATGCTGCTCAAACCCAACATACAACACACTGCTCCCCAAAGCCAACATACAACACACTGTTACCCAAACCCAACAGACAACACACTGCTCCCCAAACCCAACATACAACACACTGCTCCTCAAACCCAACATACAACACACTGCACCGCAACCCCAACATGCAACACACTGCTCCCCAAACCCAATCTACAACATACTGTTCCCCAAACCCAACATACAACACTCTGCTCCACAAACCCAACATACAACACACTGCTCCTCAAACCCAACATACAACACACTGCTCCTCAAACCCAACATACAACACACTGCTCCTCAAACCCAACATTTAACACACTGCTCCTCAAACCCAACATTCAACACACTGCTCCTCAAACCCAACATACAACACACTGCTCCCCAAACCAAACATACAACGCACTGCACTCCAAACCCAACATACAACACACTGTTCCCCAAACCCAACATACAACAGACTGCTCCCCAAATCCAACATACAACACACTGCTCCACAAACCCAACATACAACACACTGCTCCTCAACCCCAACATACAACACACTGTTCCCCAAACCCAACATACAACACACTGCTCCCGAAACCCAACATACACCACACTGCTCCCCAAACCCAACATACAACCCACTGCTCCACAAACGCAACATACACCACACTGCTCCCCAAACCCAACATACATCACACTGCTCCCCAACCCCAACATACAACACACTGCTCCTCACACCCAACATACAACACACTGCTCCCCAAATCCAACATACAACAAACTGCTCCACAAACTCAACATACAACACACTGCTCCTCAAATATAAGATACTACACACTTCTCCGCAAACCCAACATACAACACACTGCTCCCCAAGCCCAACACACAACACACTGCTCCCCAACCCCAACATACAACACACTGCTCCACAAACCCAACATACAACACTCTGCTCCACAAACCCAACATACAACACACTGCTCCTCAAACCCAACATACAACACACTGCTCCTCAAACCCAACATACAACACACTGCTCCTCAAACCCAACATTCAACACACTGCTCCTGAAACCCAACATTCAACACACTGCTCCACAAACCCAACATACAACAGGCTGCTCCACAAATCCAACATACAACACACTGCACGCCAAACCCAACATACAACACACTGCCCCCCAAACCGAACATTCAACACACTGCTCCACAAACCCAACATACAACAGACTGCTCCACAAATCCAGCATACAACACACTGCACGCCAAACCCAATATACAACACACTGCTCCCCAATCCAACATACAACACACTGCTTCACAAACCCAACATTCAACTCAATGCTGCTCAAACCCAACATACAACACTCTGCTCCCCAAACCCAACATACAACACACTGTTCCCCAAACCCAACAGACAACACACTGCTCCCCAAACCCAACATACAACACACTGCTCCCCAAACCCAACATACAACACAGTGCTCCTCAAACCCAACATGCAACACACTGCTCCCCAAACCAAACATGCAACGCACTGCACTCCAAACCCAACATACAACACACTGTTCCCCAAACCCAACATACAACACACTGCTCCCGAAACTCAACATACACCACACTGCTCCCCAAACCCAACATACAACCCACTGCTCCACAAACGCAACATACACCACACTGCTCCCCAAACCCAACATACATCACACTGTTCCCCAAACCCAACTTACAACACACTGCTCCCGAAACCGAACATACACCACACTGCTCCCAAACCCAACATACAATCCAGTGCTCCACAAAGGCAACATACAACATACTGCTCCTCAAACCCAACATACACCACACTGCTCCCCAAACCCAACATACGACACACTGCTCCCCAACCCCAACATACAACACACTGCTCCTCAAACCCAACATACAACACACTGCTCCCCAAATCCAACATACAACAAACTGCTCCACAAACTCAACATACAACACACTGCTCCTCAAATCTAAGATACAACACACTTCTCCACAAACCCAACATACAACACACTGTTCCCCAACCCCAGCATAAAACACGCTGCTCCACAAACCCAACATACAACACACTGCACGCCAAACGCAATATACAACACACTGCGCCCCAATCCCAACATACAACACACTGCTCCACAAACCCAACATACAACACACTGCTCCTCAAACCCAACATACAACACACTGCTCCACAAACCCAACATTCAACACACTGCTCCCCGAACCCAACATACAACACACTGCTCCACAAACCCAACATACAACACACTGCACGCCAAACCCAATATACAACACACTGCTCCCCAATCCCAACATACAACACACTGCTTCACAAACCCAACATACAACTCAATGCTGCTCAAACCCAACATACAACACACTGCTCCCCAAAGCCAACATACAACACACTGTTACCCAAACCCAACAGACAACACACTGCTCCCCAAACCCAACATACAACACACTGCTCCTCAAACCCAACATACAACACACTGCACCGCAACCCCAACATGCAACACACTGCTCCCCAAACCCAATCTACAACATACTGTTCCCCAAACCCAACATACAACACTCTGCTCCACAAACCCAACATACAACACACTGCTCCTCAAACCCAACATACAACACACTGCTCCTCAAACCCAACATACAACACACTGCTCCTCAAACCCAACATTTAACACACTGCTCCTCAAACCCAACATTCAACACACTGCTCCTCAAACCCAACATACAACACACTGCTCCCCAAACCAAACATACAACGCACTGCACTCCAAACCCAACATACAACACACTGTTCCCCAAACCCAACATACAACAGACTGCTCCCCAAATCCAACATACAACACACTGCTCCACAAACCCAACATACAACACACTGCTCCTCAACCCCAACATACAACACACTGTTCCCCAAACCCAACATACAACACACTGCTCCCGAAACCCAACATACACCACACTGCTCCCCAAACCCAACATACAACCCACTGCTCCACAAACGCAACATACACCACACTGCTCCCCAAACCCAACATACATCACACTGCTCCCCAACCCCAACATACAACACACTGCTCCTCACACCCAACATACAACACACTGCTCCCCAAATCCAACATACAACAAACTGCTCCACAAACTCAACATACAACACACTGCTCCTCAAATATAAGATACTACACACTTCTCCGCAAACCCAACATACAACACACTGCTCCCCAAGCCCAACACACAACACACTGCTCCCCAACCCCAACATACAACACACTGCTCCACAAACCCAACATACAACACTCTGCTCCACAAACCCAACATACAACACACTGCTCCTCAAACCCAACATACAACACACTGCTCCTCAAACCCAACATACAACACACTGCTCCTCAAACCCAACATTCAACACACTGCTCCTGAAACCCAACATTCAACACACTGCTCCACAAACCCAACATACAACAGGCTGCTCCACAAATCCAACATACAACACACTGCACGCCAAACCCAACATACAACACACTGCCCCCCAAACCGAACATTCAACACACTGCTCCACAAACCCAACATACAACAGACTGCTCCACAAATCCAGCATACAACACACTGCACGCCAAACCCAATATACAACACACTGCTCCCCAATCCAACATACAACACACTGCTTCACAAACCCAACATTCAACTCAATGCTGCTCAAACCCAACATACAACACTCTGCTCCCCAAACCCAACATACAACACACTGTTCCCCAAACCCAACAGACAACACACTGCTCCCCAAACCCAACATACAACACACTGCTCCCCAAACCCAACATACAACACAGTGCTCCTCAAACCCAACATGCAACACACTGCTCCCCAAACCAAACATGCAACGCACTGCACTCCAAACCCAACATACAACACACTGTTCCCCAAACCCAACATACAACACACTGCTCCCGAAACTCAACATACACCACACTGCTCCCCAAACCCAACATACAACCCACTGCTCCACAAACGCAACATACACCACACTGCTCCCCAAACCCAACATACATCACACTTCTCCCCAACCCCAACATACAACACACTGCTCCTCACACCCAACATACAACACACTGCTCCCCAAATCCAACATACAACAAACTGCTCCACAAACTCAACATACAACACACTGCTCCCCAAATATAAGATACTACACACTTCTCCGCAAACCCAACATACAACACACTGCTCCCCAAGCCCAACACACAACACACTGCTCCCCAACCCCAACATACAACACACTGCTCCACAAACCCAACATACAACACTCTGCTCCACAAACCCAACATACAACACACTGCTCCTCAAACCCAACATACAACACACTGCTCCTCAAACCCAACATACAACACACTGCTCCTCAAACCCAACATTCAACACACTGCTCCTGAAACCCAACATTCAACACACTGCTCCACAAACCCAACATACAACAGACTGCTCCACAAATCCAACATACAACACACTGCACGCCAAACCCAACATACAACACACTGCCCCCCAAACCGAACATTCAACACACTGCTCCACAAACCCAACATACAACAGACAGCTCCACAAATCCAGCATACAACACACTGCACGCCAAACCCAATATACAACACACTGCTCCCCAATCCAACATACAACACACTGCTCCACAAACCCAACATACAACTCAATGCTGCTCAAACCCAACATACAACACACTGCTCCCCAAACCCAACATACAACACACTGTTCCTCAAAACCAACATACAACACACTGCTCCTCAAACCCAACATACAACACACTGCTCCTCAAACCCAACATTGAACACACTGCTCCCCAAACCCAACATACAACACACTGCTCCCCAAACCCAGCATACAACACTCTGCTCCCCAAACCCAACATACAACACACTGCTCCCCAAACCCAACATACAACACACTGCTCCCCAAACCCAACATACAACACACTGCTCCTCAAAACCAACATACAACACACTGCTCCTCAAACCCAACGTACAACACACTGCTCCTCAATCCCAGCATTGAACACACCGCTCCCCAAACCCAACATACAACACACTGCTCCACAAACCCAACATACAACAGACTGCTCCACAAACCCAACACACAACTCAATGCTGCTCAAACCCAACATACAACAAACTGCTCCTCAAACCCAACATACAACACACTGCACTCCAAACCCAACATACAACACACTGCTCCTCAAACCCAAATTACCAAACACTACACCCCAAACCCAACATACAACACACTGCTCCCCAAACCCAACATATAACACACTGCTCCACAAACCCAGCATACAACACACTGAGAGAACCTAGTGGAGTGGTGTAGCGACAACAATCTCTCCCTCAATGCCAGCAAAACTACAGAGCTGGTTAATGACTTCAGGAAGCAATGTACTGTACACACCCCTGTCAGCATCAACGGGGCCGAGGTGGAGATGGTTAGCAGTTTCAAATTCCTAGGGGTGCACATCTCCAAAAATGTGTCCTGGTCCACCCATGTCGACACTACCACCAAGAAAGCGCAACAGCGCCTATACTTCCTCAGGAAACTAAGGAAATTTGGCATGTCCACATTGACTCCTACCAACTTTTACAGATGCACCATAGAAAGCATCCTATCGGGCTGCATCACAGCCTGGTATGGCAACTGCTCGGCCCAGGACAGCAAGAAACTTCAGAGAGTCGTGAACACCGCCCAATCCATCACACGAACCTGCCTCCCATCCATTGACTCCATCTACACCTCCCGCTGCCTGGGGAAAGCGGGCAGTATAATCAAAGATCCCTCCCACCCGGCTTACTCACTCTTCCAACTTCTTCCATCGGGCAGGAGATACAGAAGTCTGAGAACACGCACGAACAGACTCAAAAACAGCTTCTTCCCCACTGTCACCAGGCTCCTAATGGACCCTCTTATGGACTGATTTCATTAACACTCCACCCCGTATGCTTCATCCGATGCCAGTGCTTTTGTAGTTACATTGTATATGTTGTGTTGCCCTATTATGTATTTTCTTTTATTCCTTTTTCTTCTCATGTACTTAATGATCTGTTGAGCTACTCGCAGAAAAATATTTTTCACTGTACCTCGGTCCACGTGACAATAAGCAAATCCAATCCAATCCAACTGCTCCCCAAACCCAACATACAACACACTGCTCCCCAAATCAAACATATAACACACTGCTCCCCAAACCCAACATACAACACACTGCTCCCCAAACCCAACATATAACACACTGCTCCACAAACCCAACATGCAACACACTGCTCCTCAAACCCAACATACAACACCCTGCTCCCCAAACCCAACATACAACACACTACACCCCAAACCCAACATACAAGACACTGCTCCCCAAACCCAACATACAACACACTGCTCCTCAAACCCAACATACAACACACTGCTCCTCAAACCCAACATACAACACACTGCTCCTCAAACCCAACATACAACACACTGCTCCTCATACCCAACATTGAACACACTGCTCCCGAAACCCAACATACACCACACTGCTCCCCAAACCCAACATACAACACACTGCTCCTCAAACCCAACATACAACACCCTGCTCCCCAAACCCAACATACAACACACTACACCCCAAACCCAACATACAAGACACTGCTCCCCAAACCCAACATACAAGACACTGTTCCCCAAACCCAACATACAACACACTGCTCCTCAAACCCAACATACAACACACTGCTCCTCATACCCAACATACAACACACTGCTCCTCAAACCCAACATACAACACAGTGCTCCTCAAACCCAACATACAACACAGTGCTCCTTAAACCCAACATACAACACACTGCTCCCCAAACCCAACATACAACACACTACTCCTCAAACCCAACATACAACACACTGCTCCTCAAACCCAACATACAACACACTGCTCCTCAAACCCAACATACAACACACTGCTCCTCAAATGTATAATCTGTGCTAGTCACCCTGTTATTTCGGGTAAAATGGCTGTTAATCTGTGCATGGCAATATTGCATAACCACTAAATATGATAATGACAAGATAATTTGCTTTAGTCATGTAGGTAGAAGGATAAATATTGAGCAGGGTGTGGATTATTAGATCTGAAGGACACCATCTCCAACAATCTTGTCAGAAGCCTCTGTGTGGACCGCATTGTAAAGTCATGATATGCTTTGAAACTGATCTATCAGTTGATGGGTCAGCCGATCAGTTGTTCAGAGATACTAGTTTTCCAGCTGTTTGGCACCATAACGACCCAGCTGGCAGCTACCAAACAATAGAACGGACTGAAACTTGCACAACTCAGGGACATGTAAAGCTGAGGTACGAGTGAGTTCTTCCAATGATACTGCTACCCTGACGGTCCAGGATACAGAACTGCAGCTCGGGTTTCACTGTATTACACCTAACAATATCAAGCTTTCTATTACTGTCCGGTGAGGCCCACACGTGTCTTTGACTCAATCTGTTGGAATGAAGATAGGAATGAAGTCAAAATCTTTCCCGATTACCAGATCACAATGATGCAGCCACATTCCTGACATGCTGTGGAATCTATATGGGCTTCTGGAGTGTCCAACTTTCATTTCCATTAGGTCATACAGCAAATGGGGAGGCGGTGGCATAGTTGTATTGTTGCTGGACAATTAATCCAGAGACCCAGAGTAATGATCTGGGGACCCGGGTTCGAATCCCATCATGGCAGATGGTGAAATCTGAATTCAATAAAAATCTTGAATTAAAATTCTAATGATGACCATGAAACCATTGTTGATTGTTGTAAAAATCCATCTGGTTAACTAATGACCTTCTGGCGAGGACATCTGCTGACCTTACCTGGTCTTGCCGACATGTGCGGCATGGTGGCACATGGTTAGCACTGCTGCCTCACAGTTTCCAGCTGTTTGGCACCATGACGACCCAGTTGGCAGCTACCAAACAAAAGAACGGACTGAAACTTGCACAACTCAGGGCCATGCAAAGGCTCAATTCCGGCCTTGGGTTACTGTCGGTGTAGAGTTTGCACGTTCTCCCTCTGTCTGCGTGGGTTTCCTCCGGGTGCTCTGATGTCCTCCCACAATCCAAAGATGTGCAGGTTAGGTGCACTGGCCACGTTAAATTGCCCCTTGGTGTCTAAAAATGTGAAGATTAGGTGGGGTTACACCGATAAGGTGGGGAAGGGAGCCTCGGTAGTATTTTTTCAGAGGGTTGCTGCAGACGTGATGGGCCGAATGGCCTCCTTCTGCACTGTAGGAATTCTATGGTCTTATAGTTCTATGTGACTCCAGATTCACAGCAATGTGGTTGATATTTAAAATGCCCCTAGAAATGGCCTAACAGGCCATTCAGTTCAAGGACAATTCGAGATGGGCAGCAAATGAAGGGCAGCACGGTGGCGCAGTGGGTAGCACTGCAGTCTCACGGCGCCGAGATCCCAGGTACGATCCCTGCTCTGGGTCACTGTCCGTGTGGAGTTTGCACATTCTCCCCGTGTTTGCGTGCGTTTCGCCCCCACAACCCAAAGATGTGCACGGTAGGTGGATTGGAAACGCTAAATTGCCTCTTAATTGGAAATAATGAATTGGGTACTCTAAATTTTTTTTAAAAGAGATGGGCAGCAGCCACAGACGCCTGGATCCTATAAACAAATTATTTTCAGAAATTCTCACAGGCCACATCCTGCACAATGTATCCACCAATTCCTCAACTGCTGATCCAATCAAACCCTGAAATTAAATGAAAATTGCTTATTGTCACAAGTAGGCTTCAAATGAAGTTACTGTGAAAAGCCCCTAGTCGCTACATTCCGGCACCTGCTCAGGGAGGCTGGTACAGGAATTTAACCCGCGCTGCTGGCCTGCCTTGGTTTGCTTTAAAAGCCAGCTATTTAGCCCACTTTCCTAAACCACTCCACTGTGGGTTCAGTGGGAGGGTACGTTGCTGGACAGGAGTGCCAAGACCTTCTCAAGTGCCCACTGTTCATGGGGAGGTTTCGCAAAGCACTTTACTGCTAATTAATAACTTTTTTTTGAAGTGTAAGGACATTTCTATTGTAGGAAATGTGGCAGACAATTTGCAAACAGCAGGATCCCACACACAGTGGTGGTGACAATGACCAGATACTTTTAAAGAGATGTTAATGAGGGATAAATATTGGCCAGAACACTAAAGAACATTTCCCTGCTCTTCTTCAAAGTAATGCCATGTTTTGTTGTTGAGAGAGTAGGCACAGCCTGGGTTTAATGTCTCAGCCAAACAGTAGCATCTCTGACAGTACAGCACTCCCCAAGTACTACACTGGAGTGTCAGTCCAGATCATTGTGTTCAGGTCCTGGAGTGGGGTTTGAATCTACAACCTGTAATGATATGCATAGACAATTGTACATGTAAATATGTTTGACCTCCACCTACTAAGTGGCAGGCAAGTTATAACATGTGACACTGCAACCTCGGGGAGTCTGTAGAAGAAGTCGTCGTGGGTTAGTTGTGTTTTGTGATTGTTCCAGTTGTTAGTATTAGTTTCCAACACATGTTTTGTTATACAATAATAAATTTGATTAGTCTAGAACTAGATGTTCTTTGGTGCACTGACTCAAGCATTGCCCGTGCACGAGAACGTAACATGGTACCAGAAGTGGAAGATCTGAAGTGCGAACATTTGAAAGACACTGGGTGGGATTCTCCATCTCGCCGCACCAGCCCCGCCAGTGGCGGGATTCTCCATCTCGCCAGCCGGCAAATGGGATTTCCCACTGAGGGCAGCCACACGCCATCGGGAAATCCCTGGGCGTGGATGTGCTGCTGGTGCAATGCAGAATCCCGACAGCGGAGGATCCAGCCCACTGTCTTCAAATTTGGAACGGTGCTACGAAAAACAAACAGGGAAGATCAAAAGCGGTAACAGAAGAAGATAGAACTTAAAACATACATACAATGCAGAATGAGGCCATTCGGTCCATCGAATCTGCACCGACCCACTTAAGCCCTCACTTCCACCCTATCCCCGTAACCTAATAACCCCCCTAACCTTTTTTGATCACTAAGGGCAATTTATCATGGCCAATCCACCTACCCTACACGTCTTTGGACTGTGGGAGGAAACCGGAACACCCGTAGGAAATCCACGCAAACACGGGGAGAACCCACAGTCTCCACACAGACAGTGACCCAGCAGGGAATCGAACCTGGGATCCTGGCGCTGTGAAGCCACAGTGCTAATCACTTGTGCTACCCTGCTGCCCTAATCACTTGCGCTACCATGCTGCGGGTAAGTTTGAAAATGCCTCAGTTTCTTCAAGTAACTGGTAATGTAGATGGCAACTGGCGTGCATTTAAGCAACAATTCATGTTGTATGTGGCAGCCTTAGGATTACAAGCGCAGCCTGATGAACGAAAAATAGCTTCATTGCTAACTGTAACAGGCCTCAGGCGATAGAGATTTACAACACATTTGTTTTTAAACAGGAGGGAGATAGTCGATGCCATCATGCAGTTCGATGAGCATTGTATTCCAAAAATGAAAGAAACTTTTGATGGTAATTATTTAGAAGGCGCGCACATAGGACGGGCTTGTCCTTTGATAGCTTTCTTACCGACCTCAAGTTGAAAACACAAACTTATAACTTTGCAACGTTAAAACCCTTGAGGATTCAAGATCAGATTGTCTTCGGAATTAAGAATGATATGGTGTGTGAACATCTCTTGTGTGAAAATGAGCTTCAGTTAGAAGACGCAATTAAAATTTGCCAAGCGAGTGAATTAGCTGTGAGCATATAAACACATTGAATGCACGGAGTTTCGGCGCGAAAGTCAGGAGTGATGCCGATGCCACTGATGTTGTGACGCATTGGAAAGTAAACCGTGATCTCAGCAGCGGCGGCGGCAATTTTAAACATTTGCCAGAAGCAGCCATTACGTGTAAAAGATGTGGAAATAGGCACCTATCGAGGCAATGTCCAACATATAGAAAAATTTGCACAAAGTGCAAAGGCAAAAACCATTTTGCCAAACATTGTTTCACAAACAAGAAAGCTGATCTTTAAGTCCATCAATACTATTGATGATATTAACTTAGAGGGCACATTTTTAATTGATTTAGTCTCGAATGAACACAGGGCTAGCGAAGCCAAACTTAATAAAATGTTGTCCATTGAAACAAAAAGTTATAACAATGATATTTCAACAGTACCAAAAGATAACTGGACAGTTTTGTTGTTGATAAATAAATCACTCATCAATGTTAAGTTAGACACAGGAGCAAGAGCAAATCTCATCAGCATCAGTGATATTGAAGCTATGAAAATAAATAAAACCTAGAATATTAAACAGGTCAGTCTTCTCGAAGGACTATAATGGTCAAAAATTGACACATTAGGTATGTGTGAATTTGAAGTCCAAGTGAAAGATAAGAGTTTGAACTTCTTCCCCGTGTCTGCGTGGGTTTCCTCCGGGTGCTCCTGTTTCCTCCCACAGTCCAAAGATGTTCAGGTTAGGTGGATTAGCCATGCTAAATTGTCCCTTGTGTTCAAAGATGTGCAGGTTAGATTAGCGGGGAGTGGGCATGTGTAGAGTGCTCATTAGAAGGGTGAGTGCAGACTCGATGGGCAGAATGGCGTCCTTCTGTACTGTAGGGATTCTAAAATGATGGAAATCTAAAATAAAAACAGTAAATGTTTGAAATTCTCAGCAGGCCTGGCAGCATCTGTGGGGTGAGGAACAGAGAAAGTTAATGTTTCAGGTTGAGGCCTTTCATGACGATTGGAGTGGAATAATTTATGGAATCTGGAATATCTGATGAGAGATTAGGAATCGTGGCGAACCAGAGAGATTTGGTCATCACAGAAACACAAATCACAGGGGAGAAAAGTGAAAACAAAGCGAATGGAATGTTAGCCTGTATCGCTAAGGGAACACAAAGGAGGAAGTGATCCTTTAGTTGGACAGAATCTTAGTCAGACGATATCTAATTACTGAGTTCAGTTTTAAACATCACACCCCAGGAAGGGAGCTTTTGGGCATAGAGATACGAGAGACCTACCTATTGAATAGTGGGTGCAAAAGCCTACTTGTATTCCGCTGGTTACAGAACGTTGTGGATGGTCTAATTGGGGTAAATCTGGGGGTTTGGTAGCAGGGTAGTTATGCTGCTGGACAAGTAATCCAGAAGGTTTAACGATTCAGAAACTTCAGTTCAAATCTTACCATGGCAGCTAGGGAATTTAAATAAATCTGTAATAAAGAGTTAGTCACTGTAATGGCGATTGTGAAACTAGTGGATTGTCATTAAAACCCACCTGGTTCACTTTCTGGAAGTAAATCTGCCATCCTTATCTGGCCTGGCCTACATGAAAGAACTAAAAAAAAAGATTGTTTGGTGTAATAATGTAGGTTGAGGGATAAATATTCGACAGGTTTCAAGAAAAACCCTGAGAAGGGGAGAAGGCCATGGTCTAATATCACGCCCTTGACAGACAGCCCCCTCAGCATCAGCCTAGATTTTGTGTTCTAATGGAAAGGGCCCATGTCACAAAGTCCTGCTCTAGTTCTGATCATTGTACAATTTTCGCTTCATATACACAGAGCTTTGTAGCCCGCCTCTGGCATGTCTCCCTGCCCCCATTGGAAATGTGGAAAGCTAATTAGACCTCTAATTGGTTCGGTGGGACTATAGGTTCCTGCCAAGTGGGAGGACTGGTAAAATCATGGCCAGAATAGCATCATCTGAATTCACTAAATTGTTTTCAGAAGGAAAATCTAATTCTAATCGTATTGTAAGGGGAGCTTCATTGGAACTTCTGTTTTATTTCAATCTCAAAATCTGCTTGGAATAGCAATATTGGAGCCCAGATCAATACGACCCTTTTTGGCCAAATGCCTGGTCACCTGCCCCTGTCCTCTCTGTGTCTCGCTGTATGACCATACAGCTGTAATGTACATCACTACATTAACAGGTACTATCTAATTGCAGGTTGTTACTGCACAATGCCTTTAACATCACAAAACATTCCAGAATATGCAAACTCCACACGGACAGTAACCCAGAACCAGAATCGAACCTGGGACCTCGGTGCCGTGAGGCAGCAGGGCTAACCCACTGCGCCACCATGCTGCCCACTAAAGAGGGTCTTATTTTTATGCATTCTGAGCATGTGAACATCATTGGCAAGGCCATCCTTACTCTACAGAGTTCTAAGATTTTAACCCAGCGACTGAAATACAATGATGTGACTTAGGGTGCGATTCAACTAATTGGGAACAAATTCACATAGCGAGTGCACATTGCTGTATAATGCGACTCGCATTGTATAGGGGGCCTCAGCAGGAGAATGTGCGGCCTGCCTCATTTTGTACTCTATAGCGAGAGTTCGGGACACCATTTTTAATGGTGGCACCAACAATGCCAGGGTACCACTCTGCCCAAATGGCATCCAGCTGGGGGTCTCCAATCCTTTGGGAGACCCCCACAAGTGCCGTTTTGTCTGGTCCCCATTTGTGGAGACCAGTACCAAACGGCGCTCGCCCGAGGTCTCCGAGGAAAAGGTGATAAATCCCAAAGCCTCAGGTACCTCGGGAATCTGCACATTAGAGTGAGACTAGCTGTCTCGCTCTAATATGCAGATTGGCCAAAAAATTATCCCGCCCAAAATGGGCAGGATTTACATCGCAACGTCTCGCGAGATTGCGTTGGATCTCGCGAGGCGTTGCAAGCTGGGTAGATCCCAGGAGCGGGGTCTCCCGGTTTTTGTCAGCCACCCTGCACCCCGGCGAGCTGCTTTTCAGGCGCAGCTTGGCCACTGGATCACGCTCTTAGAGTCATGGAGTCATACAGCACAGAAACATGCCCTTCGGCCCACCATGTCTATGCTGACCATCAAATGCCAATCTATATTAATCCCATTTACCAGCACTTGGTCCATAACCTGCTATGCCGTCACAACTCAAGTGCTCATCCCGATGCTTCTTAAATATTGGGAGACTATCTGCCTCCACCACCCTCTCAGGCAGAGCGTTCCGTATTTCCACCACCCTCTGGGTGAAAAAATGTTTCCTCAGGTCCCCTCTAAACCACTTACTCCTCACATTAAACCTATGGCTGGTCTTAGATACCTCTGCCATGGGGAAAAGATTCTTACGATCTACTCTCTCTATGCCACTTGTTGAAGTGCAGTTGACACCTTATTAGGAACTTTTCCTCACCAAAATGAGTCATGCCAGTGAAAATTAACTTTGGATCCCATTACCAGTAACAGTAACCACTCCCAGATTAGAAACAATATAAATACATGATAAAGTTCCAAAATAGAAATTGAAAGGTTTTGGAATGACACAACTAGTACAACAGCATTTTCCAAAGAGAACTGACGTGTTAATGCTTGAGTGTAATCTGTGATCAATAGGAGAAAAGACAACTCCCCAACAATACCTGACCAGAATAAAGGAAGAACAATAAAACCTAAGAACACATAGAATGGGCAACACTGTCAGAAATCCTGAGCCCCCATGAGCTGAATCAGCTGTAAACAGGAAAGATGGAAAAGTTGACTGAGGAGTGAGAATAAGGATGGGCTGGATAGGACAGAAACAAGCAGCAAACTGTAGCAAAAGGAATTATTAAACTACGACATAAATACTGGAGACAAACAGCCTTATTGAACTGCCACTTCCTTACCCAATACTGAAGAGTTTGTATTCAATGAGAGGGCCACATTCATCTGACCCTAGGAGAAACTCCAACTCCACTAACAGCAGAGTCCCTCGGCTTGCAGCTGCCGATTGATGGGGCTGGGCAGTGCATTTAATGCTATGAACTGAAATGTATAAATTGTATAGTCTGTAATTGTTTGTTACTGCTGTGTTTACTCAGGAGAATTAACTCAGTGCTTTTTACTTTTGTAACTAATCCCTTTGCACTGCATTAAGCAACTTTGATCTCTTTCTGTGAGCTGTCACCGGGTTTCACCTAGTGCTGATTCCCCCTCAGTGGGTCACCTGGACGCTGCAATGTAACTGCATCAAGCTGTACAATTCAAGCCGGACTTAACTGTTTCTATTGAATTCTGTAATAACCTTACTGTGGGGCAGCACGGTAGCATAGTGGTTAGCACAGTTGCTTCACAGCTCCAGGGTCCCCAGTTCGATTCCCTGCTGGGTCACTGTCTGTGCGGAGTCTGCACGGTCTCCCCGTGTCTGCGTGGGTTTCCTCCGGGTGCTCTGGTTTCCTCCCACAGTCCAAAGATGTGCAGGTTAGGTGGATTGGCCATGATAAATTGCCCTTAGTGTCTAAAAATAGGTTGGGTTACTGGGATAGGGTGAAGGTGTGGGCTTGGGTAGGTAGCTCTTTCAAGGGCCGGTGCAGACTCGATGGGTCGAGTGGCCTCATTCTGCACTGTAAATTCTAAGATTCTATGATTCTATAAGACTCACGAGGACAACCCAATTGATCTCCCGTTGGACTCGTGGAGGTCGAGCTTCTGTACTAATGGGTGGTGGCCCATCAGCTGGGGCTCAGAGAAGCAACCATTAAAAGCCGGCCCAGTTTAGGACCAGCATGAGCGGTAGTCCCGGTTGGGGCCTACATGCTGTATGCCACGTTCCAGCCTTTACCGTTGGCTGAAAATAAACTGCCATTTTGAGCCACCTTCTCGGGTCACCCAAGCTTTTATAGGTTTGCTGCCTCTCTGCTAATGATTCCCCTCACCACCACCACCACCAATACTGGTGGGAATACTTAGATATTCCGCAAATTACACAAAATTGCTTAAAAAGTGATTATCTTCTTACAACCGAAAGCAAGGACCTGCATTTATAATAATGCCGTTCACAAACGCAAAACATCCCAAAGTGTTTTACAGCCAAAATATAGCTTCTTTGAATTGAAGCCCCCATTGCAATGCAAGAGATGTGGCAGCCAATGTGTACACAGGAAGCTCCCACAGACAGCAATGGGATATTGACCAGATGATCTTTTTTGAAACGAGAGATAAATATTGATCAGAAACAAAGGGAAATTCCCCTGCCCTTCTTCAAATCATGTCATAAGATCTTTTACACCCACCTGGGAGGGCGGGCAGAGCCTCGGTCTTGTCTCAAATACAGTTCCATCAACAATGTAGCACTCCCTCAGTATAACATTGCACTCTCAGCCTGGAGTATGGGCTCAGGTATTTGGAGTATTTGACTCAGGGGCACGGGTGCTTTGTTACAAAAGAAAAGACAAACTTTTTTCAACGGCACAAACTATTGTTCTTCACCACTATCTTTGTTGTAACTTCTGTTTTCCCTTCTAAACAGGATGAGTTCCAAAACCTTCCAAAACTGAACTGTTTCTTTCCAAGAGTACATTTGGCACCAATTGGGGAAATCACCAGAACTTCCACATGAGTTCTGAAATGAACTTTGTATTTCCTGTGGAGGTGAATTGAAAGTTCATTGTGTTGAATTGTTAGTAACAGGGAGCTGTGATGAAAACAAAAGCATCGCGAGCCATCGGGGTAAATATGAGTACACAGGAAATGATGATTGATCATGAATGTAATGTAAAGATGCATTTGCCAAATTGGCATTGCTGTTAAAAGGCAAAGATCAATGTTTCATTGGTCCTGACCAGGTAAGTGATATTGCTATGTGACTTCTCACGAAATAGCTGTCATTGAAACCATTTTCCGAGGCAGGATTTTGGAGAACAGAGTCTAAATGGGGGTTGAGGCACAATGTGTTCTCAGGTTACAGCTACAAAAATCATTAATTAGTTGAAACTGCAGAAAAACTGCAAACAAAGCACCAAGATTCATTGCTGGAGAAATAGAATTGGAACGAGGGAAAGTTATGTCAAAAAAGTAGAGGGTAGGATTATAACTCAGAAAATCAAGAATGAGGACCCGGGTTCGACCCCGCCCCTGGAGTTTGCACATTCTCCCCGTGTCTGCGTGGGTCTCACTCCCACAACCCAAAGGTGTGCAGGGTAGGTGGATTGGCCACGCTAAATTTCCCTTTAATTGGAAAAAAAGAATTGGGTACTTTAAATTTATTTTTAAAAAATGGAAATCAAGAAATAGAATCAGTTTTCA
The DNA here is from genome assembly GCF_047496885.1 of Scyliorhinus torazame. Classification (NCBI taxonomy): domain Eukaryota; kingdom Metazoa; phylum Chordata; class Chondrichthyes; order Carcharhiniformes; family Scyliorhinidae; genus Scyliorhinus; species Scyliorhinus torazame. The sequence goes on from NC_092724.1 coordinate 72,985,286, forward strand.
TGAAGCAAAAAACATTGCTGAGAGTTATTTATAGACTTGTAACTGTTGTCGAGTATAAATCAGGAAATTAAAGGCACTTGGAGTAAGGGTAATTCAGTAATCGTGGAAGAGTTTGATCTTCATGTAGACTGGGCAAGTCACAGTTGCAGTAATAGTATAGAGAATAGGTTAATCTAATTTATGCAATACAGATCATTATGTTGAGGAACTAACTAGAGAACAAGCTTTTTTAAGCAAAATACTCTGGATGCTGGAAATCTGGAATAAAAACAGAAAATGCTGGAAAACTCAGCAGGTCTGAAACAGAACGTTGGGGGTGATTCTCCGATATTGAGGCCAAGTGTTCGCGCCGTCGTGAACGCCGTCGCGTTTCACGACGGCGCAAACAGGGCCCGGACACGACCTATTCTGGCCCCGACAGAGAGCCAGCACGGCGCTGGAGCGGTTCACGCCGCTCAGGCGTCCTTACGCGGCGCCCGGGCCAACCCGCACATGCGCAGTTGGGCCGTGCCATTCTGCGCATACGCGGGGAACGTCTTACGCACGCCGGCCCCTCACCAACATGGAGCACCCGGTGTTCTGGGTCCACGCGCGGAAGGAGGTAGGCCGGGGGGGGGGGGGTGGAGAGAGGCCGGCCTGCGGATTGGTGGGCCCCGACCGCGGGCCAGACCCCATCGGAGGCCACCCCAGTGAAGGAGGCCCCCTCCCCCCCCCCCCCGCACAGCCGCCCCCCCAGCGTTCCCGCGGAGTTCCCGCCGGCAGCGACCAGGGGTGGACGGCACCGGCGGGAACCTGTCGTGTCGTAGCGGCCGCTCGGCCCATCCGAGCCAGAGAATCGCCACTCGCCGGTTCTCCGAGCAGCTCGGTGCGAATCGCGCGCCGCTGGTTTCCGGGGGGTGGGAGAATCACGTGCGGGGGTCGGGGCGGCGTGGCGCGAATCGCGCGGCGCCCTGGCGATTCTCCCACCTGGCGTTGGGGGGGGGGGGGAGAATAGCGCCCGTTAATTCTGTTTTCTCTCTGTTATAACTTGCCTGAATCCTGTTGGCTGGGACAATTGGTCATCCCATGACCCCAGAGAGGGGGGGGGGGGGGGCGGTACAGCGCAATCATTAGTAGTTGTAGCTATTTAAATAGAGCTGGCCAGTGTGGTACCGGCTAGAGAAGGAAGCAGTGGTGAGTTACTGCTGCTGTGTACATATTGTTGTAAATAAAGTTATTTTCTGATTGACTCTACAAACTAATGCTGAATTGTTCGTGACCCTCACAAAACTCCCCCTGGAGGTCAGGTGGATTAGCCATGCTAAATTGTCCCTTAGTGTCCAAATATTGTTTGGTGGGGTTACAGGATTATGGGGATAGGGCGGGGAAGTAGGTCCAGGTAGACTGCTCGTTCAGAGGGTCAGTGCAGACTCGATGGGCTGAATGGCCTCCTTCTGCATTTTAGGAATTCCATGGATTTTATGGATAGTGCCAAACCTGCTCAGTTTTTTCAGCATGCTCTATGTTTGTGTTAGAGAACAGGCTATTTTGGATTTAGTATTGCGCAATGAGAATGAGTCAACTAACCTCGCAGGAAAGTGACTACTGAGGGTAGAAGGTCCATAAGATGACAGAAAGTTATATTGAGTTTGTGATGAATTCAGTTAAGTATTAAATCAGGGTCTTACGGGCTTGATTTAATGGAAATGAAGAGTCCCGTTTTGGTTGCGTTTAGCAGGGTGTTTCCCAGCACTGGCGGGGTTAGAATGACCCTGTTACTAAACGGGACTCTGCTTCATTTTTGGGCCTCGGCGAGGAACGTCCCGTGTATCTGCACTTAGGCTCATTTCCTGCACTAACGCCCTGATTGAGACTAGCTCTGTATGGACTCCTCCATCGTCTGCCCATGGCTCCACTATGCCCCAGGGATCCCTGGCATTCAGGAACTGATCTGCCTCAGAAAAACCCTCCTTGTGTGTGACACTCAAGGCCCAGCAGCTTCATCCAACAGATCATGGCTGTCTCTACCCTCCATCCACTGAAGGATCTGCCCACAGCTGAGTCGTCCTCAATCTCCTCTTCTGCTCATCAGGATGTTCATTTTGCCCAGTGCTCTCTGCTCTAAGCTTGATTGAGGACTGACTGAGGTAAGTGTGTCTGTGCTGGTGGTTTGTGAGGTGACGGCGCAAGCTCTGTGGAGTCTCCCCCCTCCCAACATCGAGGCCAGCGATGGTGGAGCAGGACCACTCTGCTGCAGGCACTGTGGGAGACACAAGATAGTGGCGACGAGAACTCGGACGCAACCAAGCCCATAGGTAACAGCAGTGATGAGAGCCGAAATGGGAACTGGACAGGGATTTCCTCTATGCCCTTTCCTGAAGTTAGAGCTTTCAAATGAACCTGCTCTTCATGGCTTCCAGTCGCTGACAGCCTGCCATGATGGCACCCTCACAATGTCCAATGCCACCTTCTCCATCAATGTCAGGTTGATCAGGTTGGCCACACCACCATTGGTTTCAGACAACTTGCGAGAGTTCAGCGCTCCCTTTTCTTGAAAGCGAGGGGGGGGGGTGATGTAGCCTGACCTCACACTGCAGTATGACATTGATGTGAGCTGATGCATTTCCCAGTGACGCCCTGTATGTGAGGGTGGCTGACTCCTCAGTGATTCAGCTGGACATACTCTGACAATGGCGGGGAGAGTTATAGGTACTAAGTATGCTCAGCTTATGTGTATGCTGCTGGATACAGAGTTATAGGCAGTTACTCACCTTCTCAGAATAAAATAAAAACATCTTGTCATATCCCACATGGGACTATGGAGTTGGAGTGATATCTTCCCCGTGGTTCCCGCGGAGTACGTGCTCCCCCGCTGAGAGGCGGGGAACTCCATTCGGCCATGTATAAAAGGTCAGCCAGTGAGGCACTGATCAGAGAGAGAGAGACCCGGAAGGGATAGATGTAAACAAACCAAAGTTCTTTATTCTTACTCAGTGTGGACTCCCCATGTCCTTATTAAATACCTCTCGTCTCTTAGCGACTGCATCCATTAAAGCTTTGAGAGAGGTAACTGCGAATCTCCTGCGCCGTATCCTCAGCAAATATAAAAGCCCAGTCCTGGCTCTCGCCTGTCCTTTTTAAAAATAAATAAATTTAGAGTTCCCAATTCATTTTTTCCAATTAAGGGGCAATTTAGCATGGCCAATGCATCTAACCTGCACATCTCTGGGTTGTGGGGGCGAGACTCACACAAACACGGGGAGAATGTGCAACGCCACATGGACAGTGACCCAGAGCTGGGATCGAACCTGGGACCCCGGCGCCGTGAGGCATCAGTGCTAACCACTGTGCCACCGTGCTGCCCTCACCTGTCCTTTCAAAGGGCCCTTAGTTTCTATGTTTCACTTCCAGGCTGCAATCGATATTGAATATCAAACTTGCCCCTGGCTAATTATACACTTTGCATTTATAAGTCACGTCATCGACACTGGCACAGGGTCAGGACCCACAAACGTTCTAGATGTTGAGGTCCTGACACCAAATTGAAAATCCAGGCCTTGTTTTCACTAGAGAAGACTGAAAATTCCAGAAATAATGGGGAACCATATTGAGGAACTTCAAGAGTTCAGTGTAAATAAAAAAATAGGCCGAGAGAAAATCATGGGACAAGATTGCAACAAATCCCCTGCGCCTGATGATCTACATCCTAGGGTCGAAAGAACGTTGTTTCAGAGTTATCAAGAATTTAAAGCCGGAAAATATAACTCCCGCTATTTGAGAAAGAAGGAAGAAAGGCAACGGGACTCCATCGGCCTGTTAATTTAACATCAATAGTAGGCAAATGTTCAGATCAATTATTAAGAACACGGTAACATTTGGAAATCATAATATGATTAAACTGAGTCAACATGCACTTATGAAAGGGAAATGGTGTTGAATAAACTGTTGGGAGTTTTTTGATGTTGTGAGTAGTAGGATGGACAAGGGGGAAACAGTGGATGTGGCGTGTTTGGATTTTCAAAAAAGCATTTGATAAAGTGCCACACAAGAGATTATTACACACAATTAAGACTCATGAGATTGGTTAATGGACAGAAAACAGAGGGTAGGATTTTAAGAATGATGAGCGATCGGCATTTGCCATCCTGAGAGTCGGTGCCTAACTTACAACCGCCGACTCTTGAGCTTCCACTGCGTTGATTGGCAGTGGGCAGGACTTCCGCCTGCCCTTGGAAGGAATGATGTGGAGATGCCGGCATTAGACTGGGGTGAGCACAGTAAGAAGTCTTACTACACCAGGTTAAAGTCCAACAGGTTTGTTACGAATCACTAGCTTTCGGAGCGCAGTTCCTTCCTCAGGTGAATTCACTTGAGGAAGGAGCTGCGCTCCAAAAGCTAGCGATTTGAAACAAACCTGTTGGACTTTAACCTGGTGTTGTAAGACTTCTTACCTTGGAAGGAAGTTCCACCTGTGAGATTGGCCGACTGCTCTTCAACCCGGCCAGGCACAGCACTGCAGTGTCCAGAAGCGGTACTGCAGCATTCTGCCTGGAACTAAGCCCCAGACCTTTGAAACAGGCCTCAGGGGTGGGAGGCTTGGGGCTGCCTAGGGGATCGTGGCGCTGGAAGAAGGGTCCCGGACCTCCAAAGTCCCTGGGAAGGAGGGTAACGGACACCCGAAGTGGGTGATGGTGGCATCGGGGGGGTGGGGTGAGGTCAGTGGGGGAGGGGTTCCCAGCCTGGGAGGAGAGGGTGCCCCAGCCTGGAGGGGGCAAGGGGGCATTCAGAGTGATCCCCCTTCTCTCCCAGCATGGGGAAAAGTGCAAATGCCACTTTCCCACCCGCTCCCACCAGCCTAGAAATTGACTGTGCACGAAAAGGCCATTAAATGGCGACTTTCAGGCCTTAATAGGTGAAAGGGTGGGTTTCCTGTTTCCCACCAGAGGCCAACCCACGGACTGTGTCTGGATCAGGGCAGGTTCCCGGGGTGGGGGGAATCCCGTCCATTCAACTTTACACTTCTCCCCCCATGCCACATACTCCTACCTCAGAACCCACCTTGGACAGGACATTATCAGGTTGAAGTTTTGGAAGTAAGGGAGAACTGCAAGGTTCTGTACTTCGGCCTCAGCTATTTCAAATCTATATTAATGACTTATACAAATGTGCAGGTTGTAATGTGTCCAAGTTGTCTGATGACATAAAGTTAGGTGGGACAGTAATTGGTGAGGAGAACACAAATATATATATAGATAGGTTGTGTAAGTGGACAAGAACATGCCAGGTGGAATGTGATGACGGGTGAAGTTATCCATTGCGCAGGAGTGGTGAGAGACTGGAAAATGTTTGCTCTCCTGGTACATGAATCACATTGCATCACATTACAGGTGCAGCAAGCAATTAGGAAAACAAATATTGTGATAGGTTTTGTTTTTAACAAAGCAATTGGAGTAGAAGAGGAAAGATATCTTATTGCAGTTATCCAGGGTAATGGTGAGGCCACACGTGGGGTACTGTGTACAGCTTTGGTCTTCTTACCCAAGGTTGAACATACTTACCCTGGAATGGTTCGTCAACAGGTTCCTGCAGAAGGGGATTAGCTTATGAGGAAAAACTGAATGCACAGGGACTATAAGCCCAAGAGTTTTGAATCTTAAGAGATGATCTAATTGAAACATATAAGGTTGTTAAGGGGCTTAACAGTGTAAATGCTGGGAAAATATTTCCCTTGGTGAGAAATCTAGAACATGGGGTCAGAGTCTCAGAAGAAGGGTTTGGCCATTTAGTGTCCACATGTTGGAATTGTGTTGCAATAGAGCATGTGCTTTAGGTTAATAATCAAGAGCATCTATCCTCAATTGGCTTCATTAGCACTGCTGGTGCCACTCGGGCACCTTGGCACTGTCAGCCTGTCTCCCTGGCAAAACCACCTGGAGACCTGGCACTGCCACCCAGGTTCCAGCCTGGCAGGGTGCCCAACAGGGATCTCGCAACAGGGATCGGGCCCGGGGGTGCCTTGCCCGTGTGAGGTGGGGTGTGGCGGGGCCCCGAGGACCCCGATGGGTATTGGGGACTCCGGGATTGTGAGGGAGGGTCGTATGATGGGGGACACCATTTAAAAATGGCGTCTCAATCGCTTCCTGCACTAAGGAGCTCTGCCCACCGGGGTGGCATTCCCCTTCGGGGCACTAAAAAATACCAAAGTATCGTTAGATAGCAGGTCGTTCCCAGCATTACCAGTGCCAGGAACGACCCCGCTAATCCCTCCCAGAAAGCACTCTTTTTTAGTTAGATCGCACCCTATATTTCCACGTGTGGTGGAGTCGAAAACGAGAAGCTATAAAATAGTTGCAAAGGGGAATTTCAATAAGATTATGATGGAGCCCCACAACTCTATGCTCCTCTAATTGTGCATCCCTGATTTACTTTGCTGCACCATTAGTGGTTTTGTCTTCAAATGCCAAGGCTCTAAGCTCTAAAATCCCCCTCCTGAACTTCTCTGTGTCACTTTCCTCCTTGAAGATGGTTTCAGCATTACAAGAGTTTATAAGGTTTTCATTGGCAATAAAGTGCTTGGAAATGTCTGGTGGCTCTGAAGCGTGCTGTGTAAATGCACGTTCTTCTTTGCTTCTCACTTTCATAAAATCTGTCTCTTTGACGAATCCTTTGGTCACCTATCTGAACGTCTTGATGCATATCTTTTTGGTAACACTCCTGTATCTCGCTCCTTGGAATGTTTCACTGTGAAAAAGGAGCAAAATAGATGCACGTTGTTGTTGATGGTGTTAATGAGCTGGTAGGGTGAGATGAATAAAATGGAATGATCATTATAATGCATCAACGTCAGCATAGACAAGTGGGGCTGAGATAATCATAGAATCACTACAGTGTAGAAGGAGGCCATTCAGTCCATTGACTCGGCACCAACCCTCTGAAATAGCACCCTACCTAGGCCCACTCCTATCTCCATGACCCCGTAACACCACATAATCTTTGGATCCAAAGCGGCAATTTAGCATGGCCAATCCACCAAAATTGCACGTCTTTGGACTGAGGGAGGAAACTGCAGCACCCGGAGGAAACCCATGCAGACATGGGGTGGACATACAAACTCTACACAGACAGTAACCCAAGGCGGGTCCCTGGCACTGTGAGGCAATAGTGCTAACCACTGTGCCATCGTGTCGCCAAAGGCCTGTGTCTCCTCTGTAGATTCTATGTCACTCTATTTAACTGTTTGAAATCTGTAGAAATACCACTGAGAAATATGAAAGAGTGTCAGAAGCTCATTGGAAATTGGGCCTAATGCCTTATTTTAATAAAGAAGGGGATGGGCAGCAGCAAAGGCAACGCCGCTCACTCGTGCTGGGGGTACGTTCTGCAAGGTGGACAACCTAGGATGAACTGGGGTGTCAGCGCCTCAGTGTGGAGGAACGAAAGGAGGGGAGCTCACTTCAACCTCCTGCTTTTGTTTTGGCTGCAGTGAAGCTGAAAGGAATATGGAAGCTTGCACAGTAGCTGCTGCACCTTGTTTTGCACACATTTTGCAGAAGGTTCCCAACTAGGGATGGGATTTGCACGTTTACATTGATCTTGCAATGATCTCAGACCAATACAAAGCACACAGATCAGTGTGACGATGATTGCCAGGCTGCTAATTGGAGTAGAAATTTGTTTAGATTCATAGAATCACAGAATCCCTACAGTGCAGAAGGAGACCATTCAGCCCATCGAGTCTGCACCAACCCTCCGAAAGAGCACCCCACCCAGGTTCACTCCCCCATCCAATTCCCTTAGCCCTATCTAACCTGCACATCCCTGGGCTGTGGGAAGAATCCGGATCACCCGGAGGAATCCCACACAGACACTTGGAGAATGTGCAAACTCCACACAGTCACCCAAGGCCGGAATCAAACCCAGGTCGCTGGCGCTGTGAGGCAGCAGTGCTAACCATTATGCCGCCGTGGCTGGTTTTACCCCAAAACAAAACAACCTTCTACCTGAGTACGTGTCCAATCATTTCTGCTGAATGTGGCCCACAACAATTGCCAGGCCTTTTGATCAAACACTCCATGTAAATTGACTTTGATATCCTGATGTGAACCTTTAATCTATTTAACATAAAATATGTCCTGTCCAGCTATAAGTGAGCTTAACTCACAACAAAGTTGCATTGACCAGGCCAGATTGTATTTCATACTTTATGCACTTTGTAAAACAGCTTAAAACAATCACCAGAACGTTACTGTCTAACTGTCTCTATTGCAATATAAGGCGGTAGCTTGATCCCAAAAAACTATCTGTAATTTCAACTGGTACAGAAGTTCCGTCTATTGTAGAACGGTTTCATGTAAACCCCTCACCTCCAGTTAGTACCGAATGGTCTCTTCCTGTTCACTGTGAAACACTCCCTCTTGAGTAATCCGAACTACATAACAAAAGCTGTTATGCTCAATGTTCAGTGACACTTGTGAGAGACGATGCAGGAAACCACTGCTGAATTGAGAGGAATTAGAAAACAATTGCTATAGTATTCAAAACGTTAACAATGGCCCATGCCACACTCCTCCTTAATTTGTATCCTTGTATGCTTCCTCTAACTTCTCACTGGCTTGTCCTTTCGGACTGGATTGGCTGAAGGTGGCCACACTACATAAGTGGAGGAAATGTGAATGCAAACTTGAACAAAGTCTGTAAAAGAAAAACAGGGCATGGCTGTGAGAGGGTGAGGCTACAGTGACACCTGTCCCACAGGGAGGACCACATTAACTCTCCCACACTGCACTTCCTGATGTTAAGTGCCAATGTACAGGGATGCAGCACTTCCAGACCCTGCAATTCTGATCCTTGAAGCCCAGGCAACTGAACTCCGGGTGGTTCAACCTTTCACATTGTCTTCGGAGGAAATGTTGATCAGGTTAGGCCTATACTTATTAGAGTTCTAAAAAATGAGGGGTGGTCTTATTGCAATATACAGGATTCTGAGGGTGCTCAGCAGCATGGATGCTGGGAGAATGTTTCACTTTGTGGGGAATCGAGAATCAAAATAAGAAATCTGCCATTTAAGATGGAGATGAAGAGGCATTTCATCCCTCAAAGGGTCTGCGGAATTCTCTTCCACAGAGAGCAGTGGAGGCTGGGCCATTAAGTATATTCAAGGCCGAGTTAGACAGATTCTTAATCTACAAGGGAGTGAAGAGTCATGGCATTTAAGGCCAAGATGAGCTCAGCCCTGATCTTATTGAATGGTGGCGCTGGCATGGGGGACCGTGGGCCTCCCTCCTGCACCTATTTCTTGTGCTAACAGCCCTTACTTGCTGGTTAGTCCGCTTTCAATTTCATGGCGATGGGGATGTGGAAGATATTTTTTACAGATGGTTTTTGTTACTTCAGAACACCATAATCTATTCATGATAATGGAACATGTGATCAATTATTACCTCCTGCCTCACAGGGGATTATGCCAACACCTATGCTGCTGACAGACAGGGACGTATGCTTTAGTGTGTGATGCCCTTAATCATCTCTTCTGTCACAGGATCACAGAATTGTTACAGAGCAGAAGGAGGCCATTTATTCCATTGTGTCTGCAGTAGATCTCCAATGGAGCATCACGGCTTAGTGCCATTCTCCTGCCTTTCCCCCATGTCCCTGCACACTGTTTCTATTCAAATAGAATGAATTTTTCATTGCGTCACCGAGTCGGGTGTGACGAGGCCGTTCGATCGCGCCCCACACTTGCTTCTTTTGCAAATCATTTTAAATCTGTGCCCTCTCTTTCTCGATCCTTTTACGAGCAGGAACAGTTTCACCCTATCTACCCTGTCCAGCCCCCGCATGATTTTGAACACGTCTGTCGTATTTTGTGTGTTGAGAATGGCCGACACAGGTTTACAATTCTGCTGGGGTTCCATTCCAGTTACAGGGACTATCCATGATGTGGAAATGCCGGCGTTGGACTGGGTGAGCACAGTAAGAAGTTTTACAACACCAGGTTAAAGTCCAACAGGTTTGTTTCGATATCACTAGCTTTCGGAGCACTGCTCCTTCCTCAGGTGTGTTGCTAACTTTCTCCTTGGTTCAATTGCTCTGTTTTATTACCTTTGCTCTCGAGTCGCCAGGTATCTTTATGATACTGCCACGAGGTTCAAGTCCGAGTAATGATCAATAACCCAATACACCGATTAGTAAGATTTAAATCAAAGCACATTTATTATACACAGTAATCGCTACTCATGCACAAATTCTACGTCTAAGCTACTTCGACAACTAACAGGCCTATACTTAGCTTCGGACTGGCCCACCAGGTCAGGGGAACAAATGGCCTTTTGTTCGGGTTCTGAGCCTGCAGGATTCGAAGTTGGTGTAGATTGGTAGCTAGGAGCGCCTATCTCGTAGCGAGCGTTGAATTAAGACTTACTTTGTCGGGGGTCACTGCACCGGTCACGGTCTATGTTGGTTTGTGTTGCTGGGTGACCCGGGCAGGACGCAGAGGGGAAGAGAGAGTGATTTGAACTTGGGGCTTAACTCTTATAGTCCCCAGGGGCTTCCCGCCTTTCGGGACGGACCCTGTACTTGGTCCCAAGTGATTGGACTTTGTCCCAATCGCTTGGTTCGATTTCTCCAATACTGGAGCGGTTCCCTGATCGATGGGCGGTCGTGAGGTGCTCGTTCACCTCCTTTGTGTTGGCTCCTGCTGGCGCCGAGGAGTCTGGCCTTGTTTTGTGAGTCCCAAATGTTACATATTGTTCCGGGGATTGCTCATCAGTGTGCAGATAGCTGCTACTTTGTTATGCTGATGGTCGCTGGTATTGATGTTGTCTGGCCTTTGCAGAGGTAAATACACAGCAAACCTGCAGCTGCTGGTTTCTGTCTATGTTGGCTGACTTTCTCATCAGCCTTTGCCGTTCGCCATTTTAAATCAGGAGTTGGCCAATTTAGGTGGCTACAGGTGAATGAAGAGGTCTGTTCCAGAAACATATATATCGACAGATTCAAAGATGGGGTAACCCCAGGTTAAAGAGGTGGAAATTGTGTCAAGCCAGGACAGTTGGTAGGATTTCGCAGGCCAGATGGTGGGGGATGAATGTAGTGCGACATGAATCCCAGGTCCCGGTTGAGGCCGCACTCATGTGTGCGGAACTTGGCTATAAGTTTCTGCTCGGCGATTCTGCGTGGCCGCCTTGGAGAACGCTTACCCGGAGATTCAGGGTATTCAGCCTCTGATCTCCGATTATAATTATCATTTTCACATGCTCCCCAACACATGCTTACAAACAATAAGCCATTCAGCCCCTCGAGCTTACTCCACCATTTAATAAGATCATGGCTGATCTGATAATAACCTCAAATCTGCATCCAGCCTATCTCCATCAACCCCTTTCTTTCCCAGAATCTATCTACCTCTGCCTTAAAAATATTCAAAGCTTCTACTTCCACCAGCTTTTCATGAAGAGAGGTTCAGAGACTCGCAACCCACTGAGTGAAACATTTCACCCCATCTCCGTCTTAAATGGATGACCCCTTATTTTTAAACAGTGACAGCTAGTGCTAGACTCTCCCACAAGATGAAACATTCTCCCCACATCCACCCTGTCAAATGCCCCTCAGGATCTTAGACGTTTCAATCAAGTCACCTCTAAGCTCCAGTGGATACAAGTCTAACGTCTCCGACCTTTCCTCATAAGCCAACCTGCCCATTCCTGGTATTAGTCTGGTAAACCTTTTCTGAACTTCTTCCAATACATCTACATTCTTGTTTAAATAAGGAGACCTATAGAGCACACAGTACTCCAGATGTGGGGGGCAATTTTCCGAGCCCTGCGCCGGGCCGGAGAATCGCCGCAACCGCGCCCCGATGCCGGTGCGCAGGTTGGCGTGGTGCCCATTTGGCGCCGCGAAAGGAGGCTGGAGCAGCGTGGACCGCTCCAGCGCCCCCTGTAGAGGCCAGAATCGGTCGTACCCGGCCCCGGTTCACGCCGTCGTCAAACACTTGGGCTCCATATTGGAGAATCGCCTCCGTGGTCACACCAGTGCCCTGTACAACTGAAGCATAACCTCCCCACTTTTGTAACTTGGAATACTGCACCTGCTGACAGTTTAATTTTCCCCAAGAAAATCGAGGAACGGCTGCCACCTCCGGGTGAACCCTAACATTGACCCTCTTAAGGTGAACTTTATTTTCTCGAGACTGAGAAACCCAGCCATGTCACTAACCCAGGTCTCTGCTCTCGGGGGCTTCGAGTCCCTCCACATTAACAAGATCCGTCTCCGGGCTACCAGGGAGACAAAGGCCAAGACGTCGGCCTCTTTCGCCCCCTGCATTCCCCGATCGTCCGACACTCCAAAGATCGCTACTTCCGGACTCGGCACTACCTGGTGTTTTTAGTACCGTGGGCATTGCCTTAGCAAAACCCTGCCAAAACCCTCTGAGCTTTGGCATGCCCAAAACATGTGGACATGATTTGCTGGGCTTCCCATGCACCTCGCACATCTATTCTTAACCCCGAAAAACTTACTCTTCCTAGCCACTGTCATCTGTGCCCGGAGAACTACCTTAAATTGTATCAGGCTAAGCCTGGCACAAGATGAGGATGTGTTAATCCTGCTCAGGGCATCCGCCCATAGACCCGCCTCTATCTCTTGCCCTTAAGCTCCGAGGTTTCCTCCGCCTTCGAAAGCTCCTGGTAAATATCTGATACCTTCCCCTCTCCCACCCAGATACTGGTAACTACTCTATCCTGTAACCCCTGTGGCGGCAGCAGCGGAATGGTTGGCACCTGTTTTCTCAGGAAGTCTCGCATCTGCAAATACCTAAAATCATTCCCTGCTGGCAATTTAAATTTATCCTCCCATGCTTTCAAGCTGGGAAAGCCCCCATCTATAAATAGATCCCCCACCACCACCGGGCTTGTGGAGTATCGGGCCGGTGAGAACGGAAGAGGTGACGTTATCAGTGCTCCCAAACTGGTGTCTTTACATGACGCCGCCTCCATCCGCTCCCATGCCGACCCCTCCCCCACTACCCACTTCCTAATCATGGCTATATTAGCCGCCCAGTAGTAATTACAGAAGTTCGGCAGCGCCAACCCACCCTCCCCCCGACTGCGCTCCAGCAACACTTCCTTCACTCGCGGGGTTTTACCCGCCCACACAAAGCCCAAAATAATCTTATTCACCCGCTTGACAAAGGCCCTTGGGATGAAGGTGCGGAGGCACTGAAAGACAAACAGAAATCTGGGGAGGGCCGTCATTTTCACGGTCTGTACCCTCCCCGCCAGTGATAGCGGGAGCATGTCCCATCTCTTAAAGTCCCTTTCCATTTGTTCTACCAACCGGGATAGGATTAACTTGTGCAGTGCCTCCAATTCCCGGGCCACCTGGATTCCCTGATATCGAAAGCTCTTCCCTACCAGTCTAAGTGGCAGCTCTCCCAGTCTCTTCTCCTGTCCTCTTGCCTGGATCGCGAACATCTCGCTTTTCCCCATGTTCAATTTATACCCCAAAAAATTGCCAAATTCCTCCAAGATTCGCATTACCTCCCCCATTCCCTCCAGCGGGTCCGAAATATATACAAGAGCAGGTCAGCTGCATAGAGCGAGACCCGGTGCTCCCCCCACCCCCCAACACCCCCCCACACCCCCACCCCCACCCCCCCACCCCACCCCACCCCCCTCACACCCCCCTCCCCCCCACCCCCACCCCCCCCACCCCCACCCCACCCCCCCACCCCACCCCACCCCCCCACCCCACCCCACCCCCCCACCCCCACACTCCCCCTCACCCCCCCACACTCCCCCCCACCCGCCCCACACTCCCCCCCCACCTCCCCACCCCCCACCCCCCCCCACACTCCCCCCACCCCCCCACACTCCCCCCCACCCCCCACACTCCCCCCCACCCCCCCCCACACTCCCCCCCACCCCCCCAACCCCCCCACCCCCCTGGCACCAAGCAGTCTGTCTCCCTATTGTTCTCTCCCCTCTCCCCCCACATGAATAAACATTTTAAAAGCATCACATTCCCCAGTAAATAAACATCAGAAAATAACACAGTGAAGAAACAGTCACTTAAAAAAAAAATCACCCAAAAAGCAGAACCAACCCCAAAGCCCATCCCTCCTCTAACCAGCTCCCTGCAAGACAAAGCAATGTTTAACCATCCACACAGCCCATTATTTCACATAGCACTACTTATATTTATACAACCAAGCACAACAAATCGCCGCCAAGGCTTCAGTGTCTTTTAATTCGCCACCAGCCTCTTTTCTTTAATAAAAGTCCATACTTCGTCTGGTGTTTCAAAGTAGAAGTCCCGTTCCTCATGCGTGACCCACAGACGGGCTGGGTACAGCATCCCAAACTTCATCCCCTTCTTAAAGAGGGTCGTTTTTCCCCGATTGAACCCAGCTCGCCTCTTGGCCAAATCCGCTCCCAGGTCCTGATAAATGCGCAGCTCACAGTTCTCCTACTTGCTGCTCCGTTCTTTCTTGGCCCATCTCAAAACGTGTTCCTTGTCCAGGAACCGGTGCATACGTACCACCATGGCCCTAGGCGGCTCGTTCGCTCGGGGCTTCTTCGTGAGGGCTCTGTGTACTCTGTCCACTTCCAGGGGCTGAGGGAACGCCCCAGCCCCCATCAACTTCTCCAGCATGTCCGTCACATAAGCCCTCGCATCCGATCCCTCACTGCCTTCAGGGCGGCCGACAATTCTGAGATTCTGCCTCCTGGACCCGTTCTCCAGGTCCTCCAGCTTCTCCTGCATTCTTTTCTGGCGGTCGTTCATCATCTCCACCTTGGTCTCCAGCACGGTTATGTACTCCTCGTGCTCGGACACCTTTTTCTCCACCTCCTGGATCGCTCTCCCCTGGGTTTCTTGATTCTGCACCATTTGATCAATCAAAGCCTTAATTGGGTCCAGCGTGGCTTCTTTAGCTTGGCGACGCAATCCTCGAAAAACTTCACCAGCTGCTCCGTCGACCACTGTGCATCTTCCCGCGGCCCTGCTGCCCCGCCATGCTGTCCCGTGTTACCAGCTCTGCTCGTGTCTTCCTTATAGGACTTTGTCTTCTCACACGGCCACTTTTGGTCCAATTCTCCATACACCGGAGGGGGATTTCTCCTTACTGTCTCACTCTTCATCAATTTATCCCATAAAATCCAGAAAGAAACGGGGGAAAAAGGTCCAAACGTCCGTCACAGGCGGGAGCTATCAAATGTGCGACCTATTCCTCCATGGCCGCACCGGAAGTCTCTATTAGCTTTCCTAATTACTTGCTTAACCTGCATACTAATAATTTGTGATTCATACACTAGGACACCCAGATCCTTCTGCACCTCAAAGCTCTGCAATCTCTCACCATTCAGATAATACGTTTTTATTCTTCCTGCCAAAATGGACATGTTCACAATTTCCCACATTATACTGCATTTGCCAGATCTTTACCCACTCACTTAACCTATCTATGGTGCTTTGTAGCCTCCTTATGTCCTCTTCACAACTTACTTCCCTATCTATCTTTGTGTCATCAGCAAGTTTAGCAGCCATGCCTCCATCCAAGTCTTATATGTAAATTGTAAGCAGTTGAGGTCCCAGCAGTGATCTCTGTGGCACACCACAACACCAAGCTTCCCGGGGAATGGAACAGTCAATATCTCCATTGTTTAATAATTGCAGTCTTCCTCAATGCAGTCTGAGCCCCGGAGAGTTCCCACTAATGTGAAACAGAAAAGGAAGTTATTTCTGGAATGGGCGTTTCCTGGGATAGGCTCTGAGCTTCAGTGAATAAATCATCCCAGCTGATTACAATACTCCTCTTGATTACAGACAAAGATTCCAGGAAGCATAACCAAAGGAACACGTCTGTTGTTGGGATGAATTGTCCAGGACAAGTTGTTGACAAAGTTCTGAGGTTACGTCCCCGGATACCTGCGACTGAATGCTGCTCTCTTTAGCTTCACAATTCAGTAATCAGGGAAGATTGAGCAGGGCGGGGCTCTTTCATCTGGAGAAGGGAAGACTGAGGAGAACCAATAAAAGTCTTTAAGATGATGAAGGGATTTGGTAGGGCGTGATGCGGGGAAAATGCTGCCACCTTTGAGTAAATCCTATCAAGGGATTAAAGAAAAAATGTTCCTACATTTGAATTATTTAGCAGGAAGAACTTGCTGTCACATGAAACGCTTGAAGTAAGGAGCAATGATGCAAAGTCAAAGGAAGTTTGACGTGCACTCAGGGCAATCACAGAGAAAGGGTTAGAAGATATAGTTAGAGTGGGAGGCAGCTTGTGTATAGTATAAATACTGGCATAGACTGGTTGGCTAGTTTCTGTAGAATCTAGAGAACTCAACAGAAACTGAATTGCTACCGACTGACCTCCATTTGTAAATGCTGCAGTTTTGGAGGCAGTTTTGACGACTGATAGACATAGAACATAGAACATAGAACATTACAGCACAGAACAGGCCCTTCCGCCCTCGATGTTGAGTCGAGCATTGTCCGAAACCAAGATCAAGCTATCCCACTCCCTGTCATTCTGGTGTGCTCCATGTGCCTATCCAATAACCGCTTGAAAGTTCCTAAAGTGTCCGACTCCACGATCACCACAGGCAGTCCATTCCACACCCTAACCACTCTCTGAGTAAAGAACCTCGGACATCCCTCCTATATCTCCCACCCTGAATCTTATAGTTATGCCCCCTTGTAACAGCTACATCCACCAGAGGAAATAGTCTCTGAACGTCCACTCTATCTATCCCCCTCATTATCTTATAAACCTCTATTAATTCGCCTCTCATCCTCCTCCGCGCCAAAGAGAAAAGTCCTAGCTCCCTCAACCTTTCCTCATACGATCTATCCTGCAAACCAGGCAGCATCCTGGTAAATCTCCTTTGCACCCTTTCCATTGCTTCCACATCCTTCCTATAATGAGGTGACCAGAACTGCACATAATACTCCAAACGTGGTCTCACCAGGGTCATGTACAGTTGCAGCATAACCCCGCGGCTCTTAAACTCAAGCCCCCTGTTAATAAACTCTAACACACTATAGGCCTTCTTCACGGCTCTATCCACTTGAATGGCAACCTTCAGAGATCTGTGGACATGAACCCCAAGATCTCTCTGTTCCTTCACATTCCTCAGAACCCTGCCGTTGACCCTGTAATCCGCATTCAAATTTTTTCTACTAAAATGAATCACCTCGCACTTATCAGGGTTAAACTCCATCTGCCATTTATCGGCCCAGGTCTGCATCCTATCAATGTCTCTTTGCAGCCTACAACAGCCCTCCACCTCATCCACTACTCCACCAATCTTGGTGTCATCGGCAAATTTACTGACCCACCCTTCAGCCCCCTCCTCCAAGTCATTGATAAAATTCACAAATAGCAGAGGACCCAGCACTGATCCCTGTGGTACACCGCTGGTAACTGGTCTCCAGTCTGAAAATGTTCCATCCACCACCACCCTCTGTCTTCTATGTGATAGCCAGTTACTTATCCAATTGGCCAAATTTCCCTCTATCCCACACCTCCTTACTTTCTTCATGAGCCGACCATGGGGAACCTTATCAAACGCCTTACTAAAATCCATGTATACGACATCAACTGCTCTACCTTTATCTACACACTTAGTTACCTCCTCAAAGAATTCAATCAAATTTGTGAGGCAAGACCTACCCTTCACGAATCCGTGTTGACTATTCCGGATTAAGCTGCATCTTTCCGAATGGTCATAAATCCTATCCTTCAGGACCTTTTCCATTATCTTCCCGACCACCGAAGTAAGACTAACTGGCCTATAATTACCAGGGTCATTCCTATTCCCTTTCTTGAACAGAGGAACAACATTCGCCACTCTCCAGTCCTCTGGCACTATCCCCGTGGACAGCGAGGACCTAAAGATCAAAGCCTAATGCTCTGCAATCTCATCCCTTGCCTCCCAAAGAATCCTTGGGTGTATCCCATCTGGCCCAGGGGACTTGTCGACCCTCAGGTTTTTCAAAATTGCTAATACATCCTTCCTCAGAACATCTACTTCCTCCAGCCTACCCGCCTGAATCACACTCTCATCCTCAAAAGCATGGCCCCTCTCCTTGGTGAACACTGAAGAAAAGTATTTTCTGACTCCATGCACAAGTTCCCACTACTGTCCTTGACCGGCCCTACCCTCACCCTGGTCATTCTTTTATTTCTCACATAAGAGTAAAAAGCCTTGGGGTTTTCCTTGATCCGACCCGCCAAGGACTTCTCATGCCCCCTCCTAGCTCTCCTAAGCCCTTTTTTCAGCTCATTCCTTGCAACCCTCAAGTGACCCTACTGAACCTTGTTTTCTCATCCTTACATACTCTTCCTTTTTCCTATTGACAAGACATTCAACCTTTTATGTGAACCATGGTTCCCTCACACGGCCATTTCCTCCCTGCCTGACAGGGACATGCCTATCAACGTCACGCAGTATTTGTTCTTTGAACAAGCTCCACTTTTCATTTGTGCCTATCCCTCTCCATTGCGATTGTGAAAGACACCGAATTGTGGTCACTATCTCCAAAGTGCTCTCCCACAAACAAATCTAACACTTGGCCCGGTTCATTACCCAGTACCAAATCCAATGTGGCCCCGCCCCTCTTGTCGGCCTATCCACATATTGTGTCAGGAAACCCTCCTGCACACACTGTACAAAAACTGCCCCATCCGAACTGTTTGACCTATAGAGGTTCCAATCAATATTTGGAAAGTTACAGTTACCCATGACAACTACCCTGAGACCTCCACACCTATCCATAATCTGTTTTGCAATTTCTTCCTCCACATCTCTATTACTATTTGGGGGCCTATAGGAAACTCCTAACAATGTGACCGCTCCTTTCCTATTTCTAACTTTGGCCCATATTACCTCAGTAGGCAGATCCCCTTCAAACTGCCTTTCTGCAGCCGTTAAACTATCCTTGATTAACAATGCTACTCCTCCACCTCTTTTACCACCTTCCCTACTCTTACTGAAACATGTATACCCCAGAACTTCCAACAACCATTCCTGTCCCTGTTCTAACCATGACTACGTAATGGCCACAACATCGTAGTCCCAAGTACCAATCCATGCTCCAAGTTCACCAACCTTATTCCGGATGCTCCTTGCATTGAAGTAGACACACTTCAACCCACCTTTCTGTCTGCCGGTACACTCCTGCAACATTGATACCCTCCTCAGTACCTCACTATTCTCGACACTGGCTTCTAGACTACAGCTCGTTTTCCCAGACCCCTGACAATTTAGTTTAAACCCCCCCGAAGAGCCGTAGCAAATTCCCCTCCCAGGATATTGGTGCCCCTCTGGTTCAGGTGCAAACTCCCTGTCTGTACAGGTCTCACCTTCCCCAGAATGTGCTCCAATTATCCACGTACCTGAAACCCTCCCTCCTACACCATCCTTGCAGCCACGTGTTTATCAGCACGGTTCAATTCCCGTAACAGCCTCCCAGAACAGGCGCCGGCACGTGGCAACTAGGGGCTTTTCACAGTAACTTCATTTGAAGCCTACTTGTGACAATAAGCGACTTTCATTTTTTTTCATTATCTGCACTCTCTCCCTGTTCCTCACCTCACTTGCACCGGCAACAAACCAGAGATGACACCATAGTTTGTCCTGGTCTCAGCTTCCACCCTAGCTCCCTAAATTCCTGTTTTAAATCTCCGTCCCTTCTCTTACCTATGTCGTTGGTACCGATGTGTACCACGACTTGTGACTGCTCCCCCTCCCCTTGAAGGATTCTGAAAACAGGGTCCGACACGTCACGGACCCTGGCACCTGGGAGGCAACATACCATCTGTGAATCTTTCGCTGCCACAGAACCGTCTATCTGTCCATC
This sequence comes from Scyliorhinus torazame, assembly GCF_047496885.1. Taxonomy (NCBI): domain Eukaryota; kingdom Metazoa; phylum Chordata; class Chondrichthyes; order Carcharhiniformes; family Scyliorhinidae; genus Scyliorhinus; species Scyliorhinus torazame. Next base: position 73,005,131 of record NC_092724.1, read on the forward strand.
TAACTATCGAGTCCCCAATAACTATTGCTCTCCTGCTCTCCCTCCTTCCCCTCTGAGCCACAGGGACGGACTCAGTGCTGGAGATCCGTTCACCGTGGCTTACCACTGATAGGTCGTCCCCCTCAACAGTATCCAAAACGGTATACTTGTTACTGAGGGGAACGACCACAGAGGATCCCTGCACTGTCTGCTTCCTCCCAGCCCCTCTCACCGTCACCCATCTACCTTGATTCTTCGGAGTAACTACATCCCTAAAGCTACTATCTATGACCACCCCAGCCTCCCGAATGATCCAAAGTTCATCCAGCTCCAGCTCTAGTTCCCTAACGCAGTTTCTGAGGAGCTGGAGATGGGTGCACTTCCCACAGGTGAAATCAGCAGGGACACTGACGGGGTCCCTCACATCAAACATTCTGCAGGAGGATTGCCTTCCCTGCAATCCCCTCTAGATAAAAAAAGAAAAAGAAAGAGCTTACCTGTTATTCACTCTACCCCTTAGGTTAAAGGAGGTGGAAGGGTGGGGGACACTGCAAGTATAGTGTCTAGGGTTTAGAAACTGCCCAACTTAAATACAGGTAAAAATAACCACTGCACGATAATACCTCAGGGAAAAGAAAAGAAAAACTACTTGCCAGTCACCAGCCAATCACTTACCTGCAGGCTGTGACGTCACGGTTCAACTTCTTTCTACTTCTACCTGCCCTCGAGTCTCCCTTTTGATCTTTACTTGGCTGGGATCCTTACAGTGATTGTCTTTTTTTTTTGGTTAGAGGAGGAGGTAGGGAGGGAAACACTGAAGAAGTGATTCGGGTTTAACTGTCACTTGACAACAGCTCCTCCACAACACCTTCAAGATACGGTGACCGCAATGCACTGATGCAAATTTTCCCCGCAACAGCCAATCAGCATCCCCGCTCTACTGCCCTCTGCTGGATGCTTGCCTTCACTTGAACACCTAGGGTGTCTTGCTCAGGTACACTTTCTAGATGCAGTGACCGCAATGCACTGATGCAAATTTTCCCCGCAACAGCCAATCAGCAGCTCCGCTCTACTGCCCTCTGCTGGATAAAGAACATCATAACAGGAAACAAAGAAATTCGTACTTTGGTTCTGTCTTCACAAAGGAAGACATGAATAATGTACCGGAAGTTCTGCGTAACACAAGTTTTCGTGAGGAGCTGAAGGAAATTAGTATTAGTAGAAGAATGGTCTGGGGGAATTTAATGGGATTGAAGGCAGACACATCTCCAGAGCCTGATAATCTTCATCCCAGAGTACTTAAGGAAGTAGCCCTAGAAATAGTAGATCCACTGGTGATCATTTTCTGTCATATGTGGAGAGACTAAAAATTTGTTAGGTTTATATTATTTGGAGTTTAGAGGCGACCTCATAGAAACTTCTAAAATTCTAACAGCATTAGACAGGTTAGATTCAGAAAGAATGCTCCCAATGTCGGGGGGGGGGGGGGGGGGGGGAGTCCAGAACTAAGGGTCATAGTTTGAGGATAAGGGGTAAACCTTTTAGGACTAAGGTGAGGAGAAATTTCTTCACCCAGCAAATGGTGAATCTGTGGAATTTGCTACCATAGAAAGAATTTTAGGTCAAAATGTTGTGTAATTTCAAGAAGGAATTAGATATAGGTCTTGAGGCTAAAGGGATCAAGGGATATGGGGGGAAGGCTGGATCAGGGTATTGAACTTGATGATCAGCCATGATCATAATGAATGGTGGAACATTTTCAAAGGGCCGAATGGCCTCCTTATGCTTCTATTTTCTATATATGTATATTTCTTTTTTAAATAAATGTAGAGTACCTACTTCATTTTTTCCAATTAAGGGACAATTTAGTGTGGCCAATCCACCTAGCCTACACATCTTTGGATTGTGGGGGTGAAACCCACGCAAACACGGGGAGAATGTGCAAACTCCACACGGCCAGTGACCCAGAGCCGGGATCGAATCTGGGACCTCGGCGCCGTGAGGCTGCAGGGCAAACCCACTGCGCCACCGTGCTGCCCGTATGTATATTTCTAAGTACATCCACACTTGGCTTGATCGGAGAGATAAATTGATATGGACAGACTATAATTTTGCTGGCTGGCTGACATTTATCCAGCATAGTTCCTACTAATGGTTTGTTCCTTTCCACTGCACCTCCGGGGTGTGTCTTTGTGTCTCGGGCTTATTTTTCTGTCCTTCCACAAACCATGCTGGATGATCCCAATGTTTTCTACTTCAAAGAGTGAGTTCTCCCAGGGAGCCAGAGAGAAGACAGAGCCAGGAGTGAGACAGCAAAGAGTGAGTTTGGGAATTTGAATCGAGGTGGGAATTGAATTGAATTGAATCAGTAAGGCAGCTCCTTTTAACTTTCAGGAGTTTAAATTAATTTATATTAAGCTAGTATTGTGCAGTGTAGGTTAACAAGGGCTGCCCCACCCACTCACATAACTGGTTGGCAGTTAAGTGTCAGTCACTTTAATCTACTTTGATCTAAAAGCAGGTGGGGGAGGGGAGTCAATTCAGGACAGTTTAAAAAGAGCCACTTGTAAACTCACTCCCAGTGAGTTCTCCCAGTGAGCCAGAGAAGACAGCCAGGAGCGAGGCAGCAAAGAGTGAGTTTGGGAATTTGAATTGAGGTGGGAATTCGAAGCTGGGTGGGGAGGAAGTGCTTTTTATCCCTGGTAAGTAGTGTTTCTGTTTTTCTGTTTCTTTTCATTGGTATATTTATTTATTTTTTTCTTCGTTGTTTATTTATTTGTTTAAATTTTTTTGGGGGAAATTGAAATTGTTGAAGTTAACCAAAGGTTTAAGACATGGCAGGAGATCTCAGACCCGTGTCATGCTCCTCGTGTGCGATGTGGGAGCTCAGGGACACGTCCACTGTCCCTGGCTCCTTCACGTGCAAGAATTGTGTCCAGTTGCAGCTCCTGTTAGACCGCTTGACGGCTCTGGAGCTGCGGATGGACTCACTTTGGAGCGTCCGCGATGCGGAGGACGTCGTGGATAGCACGTTTAGCGAGTTGGTCACACCGCAGGTGAAAGGTACTGAGGGAGATAGTAAATGGGTGACCAAAAGACAGAGCAAGAGTAGGAAGGCAGTGCAGGTGTCCTCTGCGGTCATCTCCCTGCAAAACACATATACCGCTTTGGATACTGTTGAGGGAGATGGCTCACCAGGGGAAGGCAGCAGCAGCCAGGTTCATGGCACCGTGGCTGGCTCTGCTGCGCAGCTGGGCAGGAAGAAGAATGGCAGGGCTATAGTGATAGGGGACTCAATTGTAAGGGGAATAGACAGGCGGTTCTGCGGACGCAATCGAGACTCCAGGATGGTATGTTGCCTCCCTGGTGCAAGGGTCAAGGATGTCTTGGAGCGGCTGCAGGACATTCTGGGGTGGAGGGTGAACAGCCAGCTGTTGTGGTGCACATAGGCACCAACGATATAGGTAAAAAACGGGATGAGGTCCTACAAGCTGAATTTAGGGAGCTAGGAGTTAAACTAAAAAGTAGGACCTCAAAGGTAGTAATCTCAGGATTCCTACCAGTGCTCGAGCTAGTCAGAGTAGGAATGTCAGGATAGAGAGGATGAATATGTGGCTCGAGAGATGGCGCAAGAGGGAGGGATTCAAATTCCTGGGACATTGGAACCGGTTCTGGGGGAGGTGGGACCAGTACAAACCGGACGGTCTGCACCTGGGCAGGACTGGAACCGATGTCCTAGGGGGGGGTGTTTGCTAGAGCTGTTGGGGAGAGTTTAAACTAATGTGGCAGGGGGATGGGAACCGATGCAGGAAGTTGGAAGGTAGTAAAACAGGGACAGAAATAAAAGGCAGTAAGGGGGAAAGTGTAAGGCAGAGAAGCCATAGTCAAAAATCAAAAAGGGCGACAGTACAAGGTACAGTGACTGAGGGGAGCTCAGTGAATAGGACCAGGAATACTAAAAGAAATAAAACGGGAAGTGAAAACATTAATGGTAAGCGACGCGGCAGGTTGTTACAGGAAGATATGGGTTCGATGACAAGGAAAATTAGGAGAAAGGTTAAGAGGAAATATAACTTAGGAGAGGTTACTGATCGAGGTGTTAAGATTCAGAACAGAGGTAAAGAAGCCACCATAAGTGTACTTTACCTGAATGCTCGTAGTATTCGGAATAAGGTAAATGAGTTGATGGCGCAAATCATCGTGAATGACTATGATTTAGTGGCCATTACTGAAACATGGTTAAAGGATGGTCACGATTGGGAGTTAAATATCCGAGGGTATCAAACCTTTCGGAAGGACAGAGTGGATGGTAAGGGAGGTGGTGTAGCTCTGTTATTTAAGGATGACATCCGGGCAACAGTAAGGGATGACATCGGTGCTATGGAGGATAAGGTTGAATCCATTTGGGTGGAAATCAGGAATAGTAAAGCGAAAAAGTCACTGATAGGAGTAATCTATAGGCCACCAAATAGTAACATTATGGTGGGGCAGGCAATAAACAAAGAAATAACAGATGCATGTAGAAATGGTACAGCAGTTATCATGGGGGATTTTAATCTACATGTCGATTGGTTTAACCAGGTCGGTCAAGGCAGCCTTGAGGAGGAGTTTATAGAACGTATCCGCGATAGTTTCCTAGAACAGTATGTAATGGAACCTACGAGGGAACAAGCGGTCCTAGATCTGGTCCTGTGTAATGAGACAGGATTGATTCAGGATCTCATAGTTAGGGATCCTCTCGGAAGGAGTGATCACAATATGGTGGAATTTAAAATACAGATGGAGGGTGAGAAGGTAAAATCAAGCACTAGAGTTTTGTGCTTAAACAAAGGAGATTACAATGGGATGAGAGAAGAACTAGCTAAGGTAGACTGGGAGCAAAGACTTTATAGTGAAACAGTTGAGAAACAGTGGAGAACCTTCCAAGTGATTTTTCACAGTGCTCAGCAAAGGTTTATACCAACAAAAAGGAGGGCGGTAAAAAGAGGGAAAATCGACCGTGGATATCTAAGGAAATAAGGGAGAGTATCAAATTGAAGGAAAAAACATACAAAGTAGCAAAGATCAGTGGGAGACTAGAGGACTGGGAAATCTTTAGGGGGCAACAGAAAGCTACTAAAAAAGCTATAAAGAAGAGTAAGATAGATTATGAGAGTAAACTTGCTCAGAATATAAAAACAGATAGTAAAAGTTTCTACAAATACATAAAACAAAAAAGAGTGGCTAAGGTAAATATTGGTCCTTTAGAGGATGAGAAGGGAGATTTAGTAATGGGAGATGAGGAAATGGCTGAGGAACTGAACAAGTTTTTTGGGTCGGTCTTCACAGTGGAAGACACAAATAACATGCCAGTGACTGATGGAAATGAGGCTATGACAGGTGAGGACCTTGAGAGGATTGTTATCACCAAGGAGGTAGTGATGGGCAAGCTAATGGGGCTAAAGGTAGACAAGTCTCCTGGACCTGATGGAATGCATCCCAGAGTGCTAAAAGAGATGGCTAGGGAAATTGCAAATGCACTAGTGATAATTTACCAAAATTCGCTAGACTCTGGGGTGGTCCTAGCGGATTGGAAATTAGCAAACGTGACACTACTGTTTAAAAAAGGGAGATAGGCAGAAAGCGGGTAATTATAGGCCAGTGAGCTTAACTTCGGTAGTAGGGAAGATGCTGGAATCTATCATCAAGGAAGAAATAGCGAGGCATCTGGATGGAAATTGTCCCAATGGACAGACGCAGCATGGGTTCATAAAGGGCAGGTTGTGCCTAACTAATTTAGTGGAATTTTTTGAGGACATTAACAGTGCGGTAGATAACGGGGAGCCAATGGATGTGGTATATCTGGATTTCCAGAAAGCTTTTGACAAGGTGCCACACAAAAGGTTGCTGCATAAGATAAAGATGCATGGCATTAAGGGGAAAGTAGTAGCATGGATAGAGGATTGGTTAATTAATAGAAAGCAAAGAGTGGGGATTAATGGGTGAGTCTCTGGTTGGCAATCAGTAGCTAGTGGTGTCCCTCAGGGATCAGTGTTGGGCCCACAACTGTTCACAATTTACATAGATGATTTGGAGTTGGGGACCAAGGGCAATGTGTCCAAGTTTGCAGACGGCACTAAGATAAGTGGTAAAGCAAAAAGTGCAGAGGATACTGGAAGTCTGCAGGGGGATTTGGATAGGCTAAGTGAATGGGCTAGGGTCTGGCAGATGGAATACAATGTTGACAAATGTGAGGTTATCCATTTTGGTAGGAATAACAGCAAAAGGGATTATTATTTAAATGATAAAATATTAAAACATGCTGCTGTGCAGAGAGACCTGGGTGTGCTAGTGCATAAGTCGCAAAAAGTTGGTTTTCAGGTGCAACAGGTGATTAAGAAGGCAAATGGAATTTTGTCCTTCATTGCTAGAGGGATGGAGTTTAAGACTAGGGAGGTTCTGCTGCAATTGTATAAGGTGTTAGTGAGGCCACACCTGGAGTATTGTGTTCAGTTTTGGTCTCCTTACTTGAGAAAGGACGTACTGGCACTGGAGGGTGTGCAGAGGAGATTCACTAGATTAATCCCAGAGCTGAAGGGGTTGGATTACGAGGAGAGGTTGAGTAGACTGGGACTGTACTCGTTGGAATTTAGAAGGATGAGGGGGGATCTTATAGAAACATATAAGATTATGAAGGGAATAGATAGGATAGATGCGGGCAGGTTGTTTCCACTGGCGGGTGAAAGCAGAACTAGGGGGCATAGCCTCAAAATAAGGGGAGGTAGATTTAGGACTGAGTTTAGGAGGAACTTCTTCACCCAAAGGGTTGTGAATCTATGGAATTCCTTGCCCAGCAGTAGAGGCTCATTCATTAAATGTTTTTAAGATAAAGATAGATAGTTTTTTGAAGAATAAAGGGATTAAGGGTTATGGTGTTCGGGCCGGAAAGTGGAGCTGAGTCCACAAAAGATCAGCCATGATCTCATTGAATGGTGGAGCAGGCTCGAGGGGCCAGATGGCCTACTCCTGCTCCTAGTTCTTATGTTCTTATGTATTATGTTAAGACCATCAGCCCAGACTCTTCAGGTGAAATGATGGGAATTCCTAATAGCACCCTGTTGCTTCTCCACTGATACCTTTATAGTCTTCAGTGAACAAAACTTCAGTTGGCTTCCTAAGTTAGTACCCTTTAGTATTCGGGTCAATGCCCCTATTGGTCCAATTTTGTAACTGCTCATTGCTAATCCATGATGGCACTAATCCTTTATCCACTTCTTTCAAATTTTCCCTCAATTGCTCTATCACTCAGTTTCCATCAATACTGCAAAGAATTTGATTCTGCTCTGAATCATTAGCCTTCTCTTTTATTATCTGGTTAATTGTTTCTGCATGTCCTCGTATTTTCACAATAGCTTGTTTCTATGTCTGTCAAATTGACACGAGTCCTGCTAGAATCTGATGGGGATTGGGGCTGATCCTCGAGTAGCCAATGTCTTTCCTGATCATATAGGCCAATTCGCATCATTTCACTCTGCCCACCCATCACCCTGCTCAACCTGGCACCCTCCCACCCATAACCCTGCTTAACCTGTCACCCTCCCACCCATAACCCTGCTTAACCTGTCACCCTCCCAACCATCACCCTGCTCAACCTGTCACCCTCCCACCCATCGCCCTGCTCAACCTGTCACCCTCCCACCCAGCACACTGCTCAACCTGTCACCCTCCCACCCATCACACTGCTCAACCTGTCTCCCTCCCAACAATCACCCTGCTCAACCTGTCACCCTCCCACCCATCGCCCTGCTCAACCTGTCACCCTCCCACCCATCACCCTGCTCAACCTGTCACCCTCCCACCCATCACCCTGCTCAACCTGTCACCCTCCCACCCATCGCCCTGCTCACCGTGTCAGCCTCCCACCCATCGCCCTGCTCACCCTGTCACCCTCCCACCCATCACCCTGCTCAACCTGTCACCCTCCCACCCATCACCCTGCTCAACCTGTCTCCCTCCCACCCATCGCCCAGCTCAACCTGTCACCCTCCCACCCATCACCCTGCTCAACCTGTCTCCCTCCCACCCATCACCCAGCTCAACCTGTCTCCCTCCCACCCATCACCCAGCTCAATCTGTCTCCCTCCCCACCCATCGCCCAGCTCACCCTGTCACCCTCCCACCCATCGCCCAGCTCAACCTGTCTCCCTCCCACCCATCACCCTGCTCAACCTGTCACCCTCCCACCCATCACCCAGCTCAACCTGTCACCCTCCCACACATTGCCCAGCTCACCCTGTCACCCTCCCCACCCATCACTCTGCTCAACCTGTCACCCTCCCACCCATCAGCCTGCTCAACCTATCTCCCTCCCACCCATCACCCTGCTCAATCTGTCTCCCTCCCGACCCATCGCCCAGCTCACCCTGTCACCCTCCCCACCCATCACCCTGCTCAACCTGTCACCCTCCCACCCTTTACCCTGCGCAACCTGTCACCCTCCCACCCTTTACCCTGCTCACCCTGTCACCCTCCCACCTAGCACCCTGCTCAACCAGTCACCCTCCCACCCATCGCTCTGCTCAACCTGTCACCCTCCCACCCAGCGCCCAGCTCACCCTGTCACCCTCCCACCCATCACCCTGCTCACCCTGTCACCCTCCCACCCATCGCCCTGCTCAACCTGTCACCCTCCCACCCATCGCCCTGCTCACCCTGTCACCCTCCCACCCATCACCCTGCTCAACCTGTCTCCCTCCCACCCATCATCCTGCTCACTCTGTCACCCTCCCACCCATCACCCTGCTCAATCTGTCACCCTCCCACCCAACATCCTGCTGAACCTGTCACCCTCCCACCCATCACCCTGCTCAATCTGTCACCCTCCCACCCATCATCCTGCTGAACCTGTCACCCTCCCACCCATCACCCTGCTCAATCTGTCACCCTCCCTCCCATCACCCTGCTCAACCTGTCACCCTCCCACCCATCACCCTGCTCAACCTGTCACCCTCCCACCCATCACCCTGCTCAACCTGTCACCCTCCCACCCATCACCCAGCACAACCTGACACCCTCCCAGCCATCTCCCAGCTCACTCTGTCACCCTCCCGCCCATCACCCAGCTTAACCGGTCACCCTCCCACCCATCGCCCTGCTCAACCTGTCACCCACCCACCCATCACCCTGCTCAAACTGCCACCCTCCCACCCACCACGCTGCTCAACCTGTCACCCTCCCACCCATCACCCTGCTCACTCTGTCACCCTCCCACCCTTTACCATGCGCAACCTGTCACCCTCCCACCCAGCACCCTGCTCAACCTGTCACCCTCCCACCCAGCACCGTGCTCAACCTGTCACCCTCCCACCCAGCACCCTGCTCAACCTGTCACCCTCCCACCCATCGCTCTGCTCAACCTGTCACCATCCCACCCAGCGCCGAGCTCACCTGTCACCCTCCCACCCATCACCCTGCTCACCCTGTCACCCTCCCACCCATCGCCCTGCTCAACCTGTCACCCTCCCACCCATCACCCAGCACACTCTGTCACCCTCCCACCCATCACCCTGCTCAATCTGTCACCCTCCCACCCATCATCCTGCTGAACCTGTCACCCTCCCACCCATCACCCTGCTCACCCTGTCACCATCCCACCCATCGCCCTGCTCAACGTGTCACCCTCCCACCCATCACCCAGCACAACCTGACACCCTCCCACCCATTACCCTGCTCACTCTGTCACCCTCCCGCCCATCACCCAGCTCAACCGGTCACCCTCCCACCCATCGCCCTGCTCAACCTGTCACCCACCCACCCATCACCCTGCTCAAACTGCCACCCTCCCACCCACCACGCTGCTCAACCTGTCACCCTCCCACCCATCACCCAGCTCACTCTGTCACCCTCCCACCCATCACCCTGCTCAACCTGTCACCCTCCCACCCATCACCCTGCGCAACCTGTCACCCTCCCACCCAGCACCCCGCTAAACCTGTCACCCTCCCACTCATCACCCTGCTCACCCTGTCACCCTCCCCACCCATCACCCTGTTCAACCGGTCACCCTCCCACCCATCGCCCTGCTCACCCTGTCACCCTCCCACCCATGACCCTGCTCAAACTATCACCCTGTCACCCAACACCCAGCTCAACCGGTCACCCTCCCACCCATCGCCCTGCTCACCCTGTCACCCTCCCACCCATGACCCTGCTCAAACTATCACCCTGTCACCCAACACCCAGCTCAACCTGTCACCCTCCCACCCATCGCCCAGCTCAACCTGTCACCCTTCCACCCATCGCCCTGCTCAACCTGTCACCCTCTCACCCATCACCCTGCTCAACCTATCACACTCCCACCCATCGCCCTGCTCAACCTGCCACCCTCCCCCCATCATCCTGCTCAACCTGTCACCCTCCCCACCCATCACCCGGCTCACCCTGTCACCCTCCCACCATTCGTGCAGCTCACCCTGTCACCCACCCACCGATCACCCTGCTCAACCTGTCACCCTCCCACGCATCGCCCAGCTCAACCTGTCACCCTCCAACCCATCACCCAGCTCACTCTGTCACCCTCCCACCCATCACCCTGCTCAACCTGTCACCCTCCCACCCATCACCCTGCGCAACCTGTCACCCTCCCACCCAGCACCCCGCTAAACCTGTCACCCTCCCACCCATCGCCCAGCTCAACCTGTCAGCCTCCCACCTATCACCCTGCTCAACCTGTCACCCTCCCCACCCATCACCCTGCTCAACCTGACACCCTCCCCACCCATCACTCTGCTCAACCTGACACGCCCCACCGATCACCCTGCTCAACCTGTCTACCTCCCACCCATCGCCCTGCTCACCCTGTCACCCTCCCACCCTTTACCCTGCGCAACCTGTCACCCTCCCACCCATCACCCTGCTCAACCTGTCACCCTCCCACTCATCACCCTGCTCAACCTGTCACCCTGCCACCCATCACCCTGCTCAACCTGTCACCCTCCCACCCATACCCTGCTCAACCTGTCACCCTCCCACCCTGACACATCACTATGCTCAACCTGTCACCCTCCCACCCATCACCCTGCTCAACCTGTCACCCACCCATCACCCTGCTCAACCTGTCACCCACCCAATACCCAGCTCAACATGTCACCCTCCCACCCATCACCCTTCTCACCCTGTCACCCTCCCACCCATCACCCTGTTCAACCTGTCACCCTCCCACCCATCATCCTGCTCAACCTGTCACCCTCCCACCCATGACCCTGCTCAAACTATCACCCTCCCACCCAACACCCAGCTCAACCTGTCACCCTCCCACCCATCGCCCAGCTCAACCTGTCACCCTCCCACCCATCGCCCTGCTCAACCTGTCACCCTCCCACCCATCACCCAGCTCAACCTATCACCCTCCCAACCATCACCCAACTCAACCTGTCACCCTTCCACCCATCGCCCTGCTCAACCTGACACCCTCTCACCCATCACCCTGCTCAACCTATCACCCTCCCACCCATCGCCCAGCTCAACCTGTCACCCTTCCACCCATCGCCCTGCTCAACCTGTCACCCTCCCACCATTCGTGCAGCTCACCCTGTCACCCACCCACCGATCACCCTGCTCATTCTGTCACCCTCCCATCCATCGCCCTGCTCAACCTGTCACCCTCCCACCCATCGCCCAGCTCAACCTGTCACCCTCCAACCCATCACCCAGCTCAACCTGTCACCCTCCCACCCATCACCCAGCTCAACCTGTCCCCCTCCCACCCATTACCCAGCTGAAACTGACACCCTCCCACCCATCACCCTGCTCCACCTGTCACCCTCCCACCCAGCGCCCAGCTCAACCTGTCACCCTCCCACCCATCACCCTGCTCAACCTGACACACTCCCCACCCATCACTCTGCTCAACCTGACAGGCCCCACCGATCACCCTGCTCAACCTGTCACCCTCCCACCCATCGCCCTGCTCACCCTGTCACCCTCCCACCCTTTACCCTGCGCAACCTGTCACCCTCCCACCCATCACCCTGCTCAACCTGTCACCCTCCCACTCATCACCCTGCTCACCCTGTCACCCTCCCCACCCATCACCCTGTTCAACCTGTCACCCTCCCACCCATCACCCTGCTCAACCTGTCACCCTCCCACCCAGCACCCTGTTCAACCTGTCACCCTCCCACCCATCGCCCAGCTCAACCTGTCACCGTCCCACCCATCACCCTGCTCAATCTGTCACCCTCCCACCCATCATCCTGCTGAACCTGTCACCCTCCCACCCATCACCCTGCTCAATCTGTCACCCTCCCTCCCATCACCCAGCTCAACCTGACACCCTCCCACCCATCACCCTGCTCAACCTGTCACCCTCCCACCCATCACCCAGCACAACCTGACACCCTCCCAGCCATCTCCCAGCTCACTCTGTCACCCTCCCGCCCATCACCCAGCTTAACCGGTCACCCTCCCACCCATCGCCCTGCTCAACCTGCCACCCTCCCACCCACCACGCTGCTCAACCTGTCACCCTCCCACCCATCACCCTGCTCAAACTGCCACCCTCCCACCCACCACGCTGCTCAACCTGTCACCCTCCCACCCATCACCCTGCTCAAACTGCCACCCTCCCACCCACCACGCTGCTCAACCTGTCACCCTCCCACCCATCACCCTGCTCAAACTGCCACCCTCCCACCCACCACGCTGCTCAACCTGTCACCCTCCCACCCATCACCCTGCTCACACTGTCACCCTCCCACCCTTTACCCTGCGCAACCTGTCACCCTCCCACCCAGCACCCTGCTCAACCTGTCACCCTCCCACCCAGCACCCTGCTCAACCTGTCACCCTCCCACCCAGCACCCTGCTCAACCTGTCACCCTCCCACCCATCGCTCTGCTCAACCTGTCACCATCCCACCCAGCGCCGAGCTCACCTGTCACCCTCCCACCCATCACCCTGCTCACCCTGTCACCCTCCCACCCATCGCCCTGCTCAACCTGTCACCCTCCCACCCATCACCCAGCACACTCTGTCACCCTCCCACCCATCACCCTGCTCAATCTGTCACCCTCCCACCCATCATCCTGCTGAACCTGTCACCCTCCCACCCATCACCCTGCTCACCCTGTCACCCTCCCACCCATCGCCCTGCTCAACGTGTCACCCTCCCACCCATCACCCAGCACAACCTGACACCCTCCCACCCATTACCCTGCTCACTCTGTCACCCTCCCGCCCATCGCCCTGCTCAACCTGTCACCCACCCACCCATCACCCTGCTCAAACTGCCACCCTCCCACCCACCACGCTGCTCAACCTGTCACCCTCCCACCCATCACCCAGCTCACTCTGTCACCCTCCCACCCATCACCCTGCTCAACCTGTCACCCTCCCACCCATCACCCTGCGCAACCTGTCACCCTCCCACCCAGCACCCCGCTAAACCTGTCACCCTCCCACTCATCACCCTGCTCACCCTGTCACCCTCCCCACCCATCACCCTGTTCAACCGGTCACCCTCCCATCCATCGCCCTGCTCACCCTGTCACCCTCCCACCCATGACCCTGCTCAAACTATCACCCTGTCACCCAACACCCAGCTCAACCGGTCACCCTCCCACCCATCGCCCTGCTCACCCTATCACCCTCCCACCCATGACCCTGCTCAAACTATCACCCTGTCACCCAACACCCAGCTCAACCTGTCACCCTCCCACCCATCGCCCAGCTCAACCTGTCACCCTTCCACCCATCGCCCTGCTCAACCTGTCACCCTCTCACCCATCACCCTGCTCAACCTATCACACTCCCACCCATCGCCCTGCTCAACCTGCCACCCTCCCCCCATCATCCTGCTCAACCTGTCACCCTCCCCACCCATCACCCGGCTCACCCTGTCACCCTCCCACCATTCGTGCAGCTCACCCTGTCACCCACCCACCGATCACCCTGCTCAACCTGTCACCCTCCCACGCATCGCCCAGCTCAACCTGTCACCCTCCAACCCATCACCCAGCTCACTCTGTCACCCTCCCACCCATCACCCTGCTCAACCTGTCACCCTCCCACCCATCACCCTGCGCAACCTGTCACCCTCCCACCCAGCACCCCGCTAAACCTGTCACCCTCCCACCCATCGCCCAGCTCAACCTGTCACCCTCCCACATATCACCCTGCTCAACCTGTCACCCTCCCCACCCATCACCCTGCTCAACCTGACACCCTCCCCACCCATCACTCTGCTCAACCTGACACGCCCCACCGATCACCCTGCTCAACCTGTCTACCTCCCACCCATCGCCCTGCTCACCCTGTCACCCTCCCACCCTTTACCCTGCGCAACCTGTCACCCTCCCACCCATCACCCTGCTCAACCTGTCACCCTCCCACTCATCACCCTGCTCAACCTGTCACCCTGCCACCCATCACCCTGCTCAACCTGTCACCCTCCCACCCATACCCTGCTCAACCTGTCACCCTCCCACCCATCGCCCAGCTCACCCTGACACCCTCCCACACATCACTATGCTCAACCTGTCACCCTCCCACCCATCACCCTGCTCAACCTGTCACCCACCCATCACCCTGCTCAACCTGTCACCCACCCAATACCCAGCTCAACCTGTCACCCTCCCACCCATCACCCTTCTCACCCTGTCACCCTCCCACCCATCACCCTGTTCAACCTGTCACCCTCCCACCCATCATCCTGCTCAACCTGTCACCCTCCCACCCATGACCCTGCTCAAACTATCACCCTCCCACCCAACACCCAGCTCAACCTGTCACCCTCCCACCCATCGCCCAGCTCAACCTGTCACCCTACCACCCATCGCCCTGCTCAACCTGTCACCCTCCCACCCATCACCCAGCTCAACCTATCACCCTCCCAACCATCACCCAACTCAACCTGTCACCCTTCCACCCATCGCCCTGCTCAACCTGTCACCCTCTCACCCATCACCCTGCTCAACCTATCACCCTCCCACCCATCGCCCAGCTCAACCTGTCACCCTTCCACCCATCGCCCTGCTCAACCTGCCACCCTCCCCCATCATCCTGCTCAACCTGTCACCCTCCCCACCCATCACCCTGCTCACCCTGTCACCCTCCCACCATTCGTGCAGCTCACCCTGTCACCCACCCACCGATCACCCTGCTCATTCTGTCACCCTCCCATCCATCGCCCTGCTCAACCTGTCACCCTCCCACCCATCGCCCAGCTCAACCTGTCACCCTCCAACCCATCACCCAGCTCAACCTGTCACCCTCCCACCCATCACCCAGCTCAACCTGTCACCCTCCAACCCATCACCCAGCTCAACCTGTCACCCTCCCACCCATCACCCAGCTGAAACTGACACCCTCCCACCCATCACCCTGCTCCACCTGTCACCCTCCCACCCTTTACCCTGCGCAACCTGTCACCCTCCCACCCATCACCCTGCTCAACCTGTCACCCTCCCACTCATCACCCTGCTCACCCTGTCACCCTCCCCACCCATCACCCTGTTCAACCTGTCACCCTCCCACCCATCACCCTGCTCAACCTGTCACCCTCCCACCCAGCACCCTGTTCAACCTGTCACCCTCCCACCCATCGCCCAGCTCAGCCTGTCACCGTCCCACCCATCACCCTGCTCAATCTGTCACCCTCCCACCCATCATCCTGCTGAACCTGTCACCCTCCCACCCATCACCCTGCTCAATCTGTCACCCTCCCTCCCATCACCCAGCTCAACCTGACACCCTCCCACCCATCACCCTGCTCAACCTGTCACCCTCCCACCCATCACCCAGCACAACCTGACACCCTCCCAGCCATCTCCCAGCTCACTCTGTCACCCTCCCGCCCATCACCCAGCTTAACCGGTCACCCTCCCACCCATCGCCCTGCTCAAACTGCCACCCTCCCACCCACCACGCTGCTCAACCTGTCACCCTCCCACCCATCACCCTGCTCAAACTGCCACCCTCCCACCCACCACGCTGCTCAACCTGTCACCCTCCCACCCATCACCCTGCTCAAACTGCCACCCTCCCACCCACCACGCTGCTCAACCTGTCACACTCCCACCCATCACCCTGCTCACTCTGTCACCCTCCCACCCTTTACCCTGCGCAACCTGTCACCCTCCCACCCAGCACCCTGCTCAACCTGTCACCCTCCCACCCAGCACCCTGCTCAACCTGTCACCCTCCCACCCAGCACCCTGCTCAACCTGTCACCCTCCCACCCATCGCTCTGCTCAACCTGTCACCATCCCACCCAGCGCCGAGCTCACCTGTCACCCTCCCACCCATCACCCTGCTCACCCTGTCACCCTCCCACCCATCGCCCTGCTCAACCTGTCACCCTCCCACCCATCACCCAGCACACTCTGTCACCCTCCCACCCATCACCCTGCTCAATCTGTCACCCTCCCACCCATCATCCTGCTGAACCTGTCACCCTCCCACCCATCACCCTGCTCACCCTGTCACCCTCCCACCCATCGCCCTGCTCAACGTGTCACCCTCCCACCCATCACCCAGCACAACCTGACACCCTCCCACCCATTACCCTGCTCACTCTGTCACCCTCCCGCCCATCGCCCTGCTCAACCTGTCACCCACCCACCCATCACCCTGCTCAAACTGCCACCCTCCCACCCACCACGCTGCTCAACCTGTCACCCTCCCACCCATCACCCAGCTCACTCTGTCACCCTCCCACCCATCACCCTGCTCAACCTGTCACCCTCCCACCCATCACCCTGCGCAACCTGTCACCCTCCCACCCAGCACCCCGCTAAACCTGTCACCCTCCCACTCATCACCCTGCTCACCCTGTCACCCTCCCCACCCATCACCCTGTTCAACCGGTCACCCTCCCACCCATCGCCCTGCTCACCCTGTCACCCTCCCACCCATGACCCTGCTCAAACTATCACCCTGTCACCCAACACCCAGCTCAACCGGTCACCCTCCCACCCATCGCCCTGCTCACCCTGTCACCCTCCCACCCATGACCCTGCTCAAACTATCACCCTGTCACCCAACACCCAGCTCAACCTGTCACCCTCCCACCCATCGCCCAGCTCAACCTGTCACCCTTCCACCCATCGCCCTGCTCAACCTGTCACCCTCTCACCCATCACCCTGCTCAACCTATCACACTCCCACCCATCGCCCTGCTCAACCTGCCACCCTCCCCCCATCATCCTGCTCAACCTGTCACCCTCCCCACCCATCACCCGGCTCACCCTGTCACCCTCCCACCATTCGTGCAGCTCACCCTGTCACCCACCCACCGATCACCCTGCTCAACCTGTCACCCTCCCACGCATCGCCCAGCTCAACCTGTCACCCTCCAACCCATCACCCAGCTCACTCTGTCACCCTCCCACCCATCACCCTGCTCAACCTGTCACCCTCCCACCCATCACCCTGCGCAACCTGTCACCCTCCCACCCAGCACCCCGCTAAACCTGTCACCCTCCCACCCATCGCCTAGCTCAACCTGTCACCCTCCCACATATCACCCTGCTCAACCTGTCACCCTCCCCACCCATCACCCTGCTCAACCTGACACCCTCCCCACCCATCACTCTGCTCAACCTGACACGCCCCACCGATCACCCTGCTCAACCTGTCTACCTCCCACCCATCGCCCTGCTCACCCTGTCACCCTCCCACCCTTTACCCTGCGCAACCTGTCACCCTCCCACCCATCACCCTGCTCAACCTGTCACCCTCCCACTCATCACCCTGCTCAACCTGTCACCCTGCCACCCATCACCCTGCTCAACCTGTCACCCTCCCACCCATACCCTGCTCAACCTGTCACCCTCCCACCCATCGCCCAGCTCACCCTGACACCCTCCCACACATCACTATGCTCAACCTGTCACCCTCCCACCCATCACCCTGCTCAACCTGTCACCCACCCATCACCCTGCTCAACCTGTCACCCACCCAATACCTAGCTCAACCTGTCACCCTCCCACCCATCACCCTTCTCACCCTGTCACCCTCCCACCCATCACCCTGTTCAACCTGTCACCCTCCCACCCATCATCCTGCTCAACCTGTCACCCTCCCACCCATGACCCTGCTCAAACTATCACCCTCCCACCCAACACCCAGCTCAACCTGTCACCCTCCCACCCATCGCCCAGCTCAACCTGTCACCCTCCCACCCATCGCCCTGCTCAACCTGTCACCCTCCCACCCATCACCCAGCTCAACCTATCACCCTCCCAACCATCACCCAACTCAACCTGTCACCCTTCCACCCATCGCCCTGCTCAACCTGTCACCCTCTCACCCATCACCCTGCTCAACCTATCACCCTCCCACCCATCGCCCAGCTCAACCTGTCACCCTTCCACCCATCGCCCTGCTCAACCTGCCACCCTCCCCCATCATCCTGCTCAACCTGTCACCCTCCCCACCCATCACCCTGCTCACCCTGTCACCCTCCCACCATTCGTGCAGCTCACCCTGTCACCCACCCACCGATCACCCTGCTCATTCTGTCACCCTCCCATCCATCGCCCTGCTCAACCTGTCACCCTCCCACCCATCGCCCAGCTCAACCTGTCACCCTCCAACCCATCACCCAGCTCAACCTGTCACCCTCCCACCCATCACCCAGCTCAACCTGTCACCCTCCAACCCATCACCCAGCTCAACCTGTCACCCTCCCACCCATCACCCAGCTGAAACTGACACCCTCCCACCCATCACCCTGCTCCACCTGTCACCCTCCCACCCATCGCCCAGCTCAACCTGTCACCCTCCCACCCATCACCCTGCTCAACCTGACACACTCCCCACCCATCACTCTGCTCAACCTGACAGGCCCCACCGATCACCCTGCTCAACCTGTCACCCTCCCACCCATCGCCCTGCTCACCCTGTCACCCTCCCACCCTTTACCCTGCGCAACCTGTCACCCTCCCCACCCATCACCCTGTTCAACCTGTCACCCTCCCACCCATCACCCTGCTCAACCTGTCACCCTCCCACCCATCGCCCAGCTCAACCTGTCACCCTCCCACCCATCACCCTGTTCAACCTGTCACCCTCCCACCCATCACCCTGTTCAACCTGTCACCCTCCCACCCATCACCCTGCTCAACCTGTCACCCTCCCACCCATCACCTTGCTCAACCTGTCACCCTCCCCACCCATCACTCTGCTCAACCTGACACGCCCCACCGATCACCCTGCTCAACCTGTCACCCTGCCACCCATCACCCTGCTCAACCTGTCACCCTCCCACCCTTTACCCTGCGCAACCTGTCACCCTCCCACCCATCACCCTGCTCAACCTGTCACCCTCCCACCCATCACCCTGCTCAACCTGTCACCCTCCCAGCCATCACCCTGCTCAACCTGTCACCCTCCCACGCTTTACCCTGCGCAACCTGTCACCCTCCCACCCATCACCCTGCTCAACCTGTCACCCTCCCACCCATCACCCTGCTCAACCTGTCACCCTCCCAGCCATCACCCTGCTCAACCTGTCACCCTCCCACGCTTTACCCTGCGCAACCTGTCACCCTCCCAGCCATCACCCTGCTCAACCTGTCACCCTGCCACCCATCACCCTGCTCAACCTGTCACCCTCCCACCCATACCCTGCTCAACCTGTCACGCTCCCACCCATCGCCCAGCTCACCCTGACACCCTCCCACCCATCACCCTGCTCAACCTGTCACCCTCCCACCCATCACCCTGCTCAACCTGTCACCCACCCAATACCCAGCTCAACCTGTCATCCTCCCCACCCATCACCGTTCTCAACCTGTCACCCTCCCACCCATCACCATGCTCAAACTGTCACCCTCCCACCCTTCACCCTGCTCAACTTGTCACCCTCCCACCCATCACCCTGCTCAACTTGACACCCTCCCCACCCATCACTCTGCTCAACCTGACACCCCCCACCGATCACCCTGCACAACCTGTCACCCTCCCACCCATCGCCCTGCTCACCCTGTCACCCTCCCACCCTATACCCTGCGCAACCTGTCACCCTCCCACCCAGCACCCCGCTAAACCTGTCACCCTCCCACCCATCACCCTGCTCAACCTGTCACCCTCCCACTCATCACCCTGCTCACCCTGTCACCCTCCCCACCCATCACCCAGCTCAACCGGTCACCCTCCCACCCATCGCCCTGCTCACCCTGTCACCCTCCCACCCATCACCCTGCTCAACCTGTCACCCTCCCACCCATCACCCTGTTCAACCTGACACCCTCCCACCCATCACCCTGCTCAACCTGTCACCCTCCCACCCATCACCCTGCTCAACCTGTCACCCTGCCACCCATCGCCCAGCTCAACCTGTCACCCTCCCACCCATCGCCCAGCTCACCCTGACACCCTCCCACACATCACCCTGCTCAACCTGTCACCCTCCCACCCATCACCCTGCTCAACCTGTCACCCACCCATCACCCTGCTCAACCTGTCACCCTCCCACCCATCACCCTGCTCAACCTGTCACCCTCCCACCCATCACCCTGCTCAACCTGTCACCCACCCATCACCCTGCTCAACCTGTCACCCTCCCACCCATCACCCTGCTCACCCTGTCACCCTCCCATCCATCGCCCTGCTCAACCTGTCACCCTCCCACCCATCACCCAGCTCAACCTTTCACCCTCCCACCCATCACCCAGCTCAACCTGTCACCCTCCCACCCATCACCCTGCTCAACCTGTCACCCTCCCACCCATCACCCAGTTCAACCTGTCACCCTCCCACCCATCACCCTGCTCAACCTATCACCCTCCCACCCATCACCCAGCTCAACCTGTCACCCTCCCACCCATCGCCCAGCTCAACCTGTCACCCTTCCACCCATCGCCCTGCTCAACCTGTCACCCTCTCACACATCACCCTGCTCAACCTATCACCCTCCCACCCATCGCCCTGCTCAACCTGTCACCCTTCCACCCATCACCCAGCTGAAACTGACACCCTCCCACCCATCACCCTGCTCCACCTGTCACCCTCCCACCCATCGCCCAGCTCAACCTGTCACCCTCCCACCCATCACCCTGCTCAACCTGACACACTCCCCACCCATCACTCTGCTCAACCTGACAGGCCCCACCGATCACCCTGCTCAACCTGTCACCCTCCCACCCATCGCCCTGCTCACCCTGTCACCCTCCCACCCTTTACCCTGCGCAACCTGTCACCCTCCCCACCCATCACCCTGTTCAACCTGTCACCCTCCCACCCATCACCCTGCTCAACCTGTCACCCTCCCACCCATAGCCCAGCTCAACCTGTCACCCTCCCACCCATCACCCTGTTCAACCTGTCACCCTCCCACCCATCACCCTGTTCAACCTGTCACCCTCCCACCCATCACCCTGCTCAACCTGTCACCCTCCCACCCATCACCTTGCTCAACCTGTCACCCTCCCCACCCATCACTCTGCTCAACCTGACATGCCCCACCGATCACCCTGCTCAACCTGTCACCCTGCCACCCATCACCCTGCTCAACCTGTCACCCTCCCACCCTTTACCCTGCGCAACCTGTCACCCTCCCACCCATCACCCTGCTCAACCTGTCACCCTCCCACCCATCACCCTGCTCAACCTGTCACCCTCCCAGCCATCACCCTGCTCAACCTGTCACCCTCCCACCCTTTACCCTGCGCAACCTGTCACCCTCCCACCCATCACCCTGCTCAACCTGTCACCCTCCCACCCATCACCCTGCTCAACCTGTCACCCTCCCACCCATCACCCTGCGCAACCTGTCACCCTCCCACCCATCACCCTGCTCAACCTGTCACCCTGCCACCCATCACCCTGCTCAACCTGTCACCCTCCCACCCATACCCTGCTCAACCTGTCACGCTCCCACCCATCGCCCAGCTCACCCTGACACCCTCCCACCCATCACCCTGCTCAACCTGTCACCCTCCCACCCATCACCCTGCTCAACCTGTCACCCACCCAATACCCTGCTCAACCTGTCACGCTCCCACCCATCATCCTGCTCACCCTGTCACCCTCCCACCCATCACCCTGCTCAACCTGTCACCCTCCCACCCATCACCCTGTTCAACCTGACACCCTCCCACCCATCACCCTGCTCAACCTGTCACCCTCCCACCCATCACCCTGCTCAACCTGTCACCCTGCCACCCATCGCCCAGCTCAACCTGTCACCCTCCCACCCATCGCCCAGCTCACCCTGACACCCTCCCACACATCACCCTGCTCAACCTGTCACCCTCCCACCCATCACCCTGCTCAACCTGTCACCCACCCATCACCCTGCTCAACCTGTCACCCTCCCACCCATCACCCTGCTCAACCTGTCACCCTCCCACCCATCACCCTGCTCAACCTGTCACCCACCCATCACCCTGCTCAACCTGTCACCCTCCCACCCATCACCCTGCTCACCCTGTCACCCTCCCATCCATCGCCCTGCTCAACCTGTCACCCTCCCACCCATCACCCAGCTCAACCTTTCACCCTCCCACCCATCACCCAGCTCAACCTGTCACCCTCCCACCCATCACCCTGCTCAACCTGTCACCCTCCCACCCATCACCCAGTTCAACCTGTCACCCTCCCACCCATCACCCTGCTCAACCTATCACCCTCCCACCCATCACCCAGCTCAACCTGTCACCCTCCCACCCATCGCCCAGCTCAACCTGTCACCCTTCCACCCATCGCCCTGCTCAACCTGTCACCCTCTCACACATCACCCTGCTCAACCTATCACCCTCCCACCCATCGCCCTGCTCAACCTGTCACCCTTCCACCCATCACCCAGCTGAAACTGACACCCTCCCACCCATCACCCTGCTCCACCTGTCACCCTCCCACCCATCGCCCAGCTCAACCTGTCACCCTCCCACCCATCACCCTGCTCAACCTGACACACTCCCCACCCATCACTCTGCTCAACCTGACAGGCCCCACCGATCACCCTGCTCAACCTGTCACCCTCCCACCCATCGCCCTGCTCACCCTGTCACCCTCCCACCCTTTACCCTGCGCAACCTGTCACCCTCCCCACCCATCACCCTGTTCAACCTGTCACCCTCCCACCCATCACCCTGCTCAACCTGTCACCCTCCCACCCATCGCCCAGCTCAACCTGTCACCCTCCCACCCATCACCCTGTTCAACCTGTCACCCTCCCACCCATCACCCTGTTCAACCTGTCACCCTCCCACCCATCACCCTGCTCAACCTGTCACCCTCCCACCCATCACCTTGCTCAACCTGTCACCCTCCCCACCCATCACTCTGCTCAACCTGACATGCCCCACCGATCACCCTGCTCAACCTGTCACCCTGCCACCCATCACCCTGCTCAACCTGTCACCCTCCCACCCTTTACCCTGCGCAACCTGTCACCCTCCCACCCATCACCCTGCTCAACCTGTCACCCTCCCACCCATCACCCTGCTCAACCTGTCACCCTCCCAGCCATCACCCTGCTCAACCTGTCACCCTCCCACCCTTTACCCTGCGCAACCTGTCACCCTCCCACCCATCACCCTGCTCAACCTGTCACCCTCCCACCCATCACCCTGCTCAACCTGTCACCCTCCCACCCATCACCCTGCGCAACCTGTCACCCTCCCACCCATCACCCTGCTCAACCTGTCACCCTGCCACCCATCACCCTGCTCAACCTGTCACCCTCCCACCCATACCCTGCTCAACCTGTCACGCTCCCACCCATCGCCCAGCTCACCCTGACACCCTCCCACCCATCACCCTGCTCAACCTGTCACCCTCCCACCCATCACCCTGCTCAACCTGTCACCCACCCAATACCCTGCTCAACCTGTCACGCTCCCACCCATCATCCTGCTCAACCTGTCACCCTCCCACCCATCACCCTGCTCAACTTGTCACCCTCCCACCCATCACCCTGCTCAACTTGACACCCTTCCCACCCATCACTCTGCTCAACCTGACACCCCCCACCGATCACCCTGCACAACCTGTCACCCTCCCACCCATCGCCCTGCTCACCCTGTCACCCTCCCACCCTATACCCTGCGCAACCTGTCACCCTCCCACCCAGCACCCCGCTAAACCTGTCACCCTCCCACCCATCACCCTGCTCAACCTGTCACCCTCCCACTCATCACCCTGCTCACCCTGTCACCCTCCCCACCCATCACCCTGCTCAACCGGTCACCCTCCCACCCATCGCCCTGCTCACCCTGTCACCCTCCCACCCATCACCCTGCTCAACCTGTCACCCTCCCACCCATCACCCTGTTCAACCTGACACCCTCCCACCCATCACCCTGCTCAACCTTTCACCCTCCCACCCATCACCCTGCTCAACCTGTCACCCTGCCACCCATCGCCCAGCTCAACCTGTCACCCTCCCACCCATCGCCCAGCTCACCCTGACACCCTCCCACACATCACCCTGCTCAACCTGTCACCCTCCCACCCATCACCCTGCTCAACCTGTCACCCACCCATCACCCTGCTCAACCTGTCACCCTCCCACCCATCACCCTGCTCAACCTGTCACCCTCCCACCCATCACCCTGCTCAACCTGTCACCCACCCATCACCCTGCTCAACCTGTCACCCTCCCACCCATCACCCTGCTCACCCTGTCACCCTCCCATCCATCGCCCTGCTCAACCTGTCACCCTCCCACCCATCACCCAGCTCAACGT
Source organism: Scyliorhinus torazame (assembly GCF_047496885.1). Taxonomy (NCBI): domain Eukaryota; kingdom Metazoa; phylum Chordata; class Chondrichthyes; order Carcharhiniformes; family Scyliorhinidae; genus Scyliorhinus; species Scyliorhinus torazame. The sequence goes on from NC_092724.1 coordinate 73,029,784, forward strand.
TTCACCCTCCCACCCATCACCCAGCTCAACCTGTCACCCTCCCACCCATCACCCTGCTCAACCTGTCACCCTCCCACCCATCACCCAGTTCAACCTGTCACCCTCCCACCCATCACCCTGCTCAACCTATCACCCTCCCACCCATCACCCAGCTCAACCTGTCACCCTCCCACCCATCGCCCAGCTCAACCTGTCACCCTTCCACCCATCGCCCTGCTCAACCTGTCACCCTCTCACACATCACCCTGCTCAACCTATCACCCTCCCACCCATCGCCCTGCTCAACCTGTCACCCTTCCACCCATCGCCCTGCTCAACCTGACACCCTCCCCCCATCATCCTGCTCAACCTGTCACCCTCCCCACCCATCACCCTGCTCACCCTGTCACCATCCCACCATTCGTGCAGCTCACCCTGTCACCCACCCACCGATCACCCTGCTCAACCTGTCACCCTCCCACCCATCGCCCTGCTCAACCTGTCACCCTCCCATCCATCACCCTGCTCACTCTGTCACCCTCCCACCCATCGCCCAGCTCAACCTGTCACCCTCCAACCCATCACCCAGCTCAACTTGTCACCCTCCCACCCATCACCCAGCTCAACCTGTCACCCTCCCACACATTACCCAGCTGAAACTGACACCCTCCCACCCATCACCCTGCTCAACCTGTCACCCTCCCACCCATCGCCCAGCTCAACCTGTCACCCTCCCACCCATCACCATGCTCAAACTGTCACCCTCCCACCCATCGCCCAGCTCAACCTGTCACCCTCCCACCTATCACCCTGCTCAACCTGTCACCCTCCCACCCATCACCCTGCTCAACCTGACACCCTCCCCACCCATCACTCTGCTCAACCTGACACCCCCCACCGTTCACCCTGCTCAACCTGTCACCCTCCCACCCATCGCCCTGCTCACCCTGTCACCCTCCCACCCTTTACCCTGCGCAACCTGTCACCCTCCCACCCATCACCCTGCTCAACCTGTCACCCTCCCACCCATCACACTGCTCAACCACATTATTTCCTGCACTGACGAGCTCAGCTGGCCAGTGTAAGAAGAGTAGTCCCAGATCTGAGTGCCAGTTTTAAATGCCGCCCCGATCTATTGACTCCCTCAGTGCGCCCCATCATGACCTCCCGAAACCCTCTCCCATCACATTGCACCTAACGTACCTCTTCCAGTGTCCTCAGGCCCCCCCCCCCTCCCCCTCAACCCACCTCTTAAGGGCAAGGCACCCTGTGCCTGACCCTGAGATGGGGCAACCTGGCACCCACGTTCCCTGACACTGTCACCCTGGCATCCTGCCAAGGTGCCTGGGTGCCAGCAGAAGTGCTAGGGTACCACACTGTCCAGAGCCTGACTACCCAGGGGTCTTCAATGGCCTGGAAGATCCCCTGAGGAGATTAGGCAAGCAGAGAGGTTGTGTGAACAATTACTGGTAAATACAATCAAGGAAAACCCAAAGTTGTTTTATTGTCACATAAAGAACAGAAGGATAACTAGAGAAAGAGTAGAATTTAGCGGGGAACAATACATGTTGGCGTATAAGCCAATCTTTGAAGCCTTGAAAAATCCCTATAAAGTAAAGTTGCAATAGTCCCAGATGGCCATGGGCTGCTTTCCCCTTTGAGGGGGAGAGCTGACTGGTGGTGATTTAACCGCAGGCGAGGGGTAAGGTTGAGAGCTGGGCCTTCAACAATAATCTCAGCTGGTACAGGAATCGAACCCACACTGTTGGCCTTGCTCTGCATCACAAAGCAGCTGTCCAGCAAACTGAGCTACACCGGAGGTTGAAAAGATGGGGGTGGGAGGAGCGATGCACTTAAACACCGTGTAAAATGTCTGGGGCTAGAAAAATGGGTTTGTCTTATATGCCGGGTCACCCTATTGATTTATGGTAACTTGGTTAGATGGAAGAGGCGAGCATGGTTCTTAATGAATACTTTGCATCTGTCTTCATAAAATAGGATGGTAATGCAGACATTACAGTTCAGGATGAGGAGAGTGAAATAATGGATCGATAATTATAGTCAGAGAGGAAATATGAAAGACTTTCTTATCCATGAAAGTGGACAAAACACTGGAACTGGATGAAATGTATCCAAGGCTGTTGTGGGAAGTAAAGGCAGAAATAGCAGAGGCTCTAACCACAATTTTCCACTCCACTCTGAGTGCAGATGTGCTGGGAGAGCTGCTGATGTAAAGGGAGAAAGGGATAGACCAAGTATCTAAAGACCTGTCAGCCGAACATCACCAGTGGGCAAATCGTTGGGAAATATTCTGAGAGACAGTATCAGTCGTCTTTAACCCTGAACTATTTGTTAAAGGGAGGTTATGTCCGGCTAACTGAATAAAGTTTTTGAGGCGTCAACAATGAAAACCCATGAGGTTTAATATAGTCCAACTGGATTTTAGCAAGGTTTTTGTCCTGGGCCCAGACCGTTCAGTGAATTAAATACTCAGGAATCTGAGTGAATTTGGTAGGTTTGGAGTGGGAATTGGCTGAATGACAAAGGGTGATGGTCACTGGGTGTGTTTCTAACTGTAGGCTGGTTCCACTGGGGTTCTGCAGGCTCAGGTCTGACTCTTTCCTTGTTAGGTTTATATCGATGATTTAGATTTACATGTTGGGAACTTCATGAGGAAGTTTGTAGATGATAAAAAAATTGAGTTCCGTCAATATTCGGCAAGAAATCCTTCGGTTCAGGGTGATGTCAAAGGACTGATGAGGTGTGCACCAAAGTGACAAATGGAATGCTGCCCTTAGAAATGTGATGAAATGCATTTGGGGAGTAGAAACAAGACAAGAGAGTAAATAATGGGAGCAGGACAGATGCTAAGGTGTATCATAAAATGCATGGGATAGTCTCCTTTATTAGCCTGAGGGATTGCTGCATTGTCAGTACTGATGCAGTGCCATACTGTCAGAAGGTCAGTACTCAGCGAGTACTGCACTGTCAGAGGGCCATTACTGAGGGAGTGCTGCACTGTCAGAGGGTCAGTACTCAGCGAGTACTGCACTGTCAGAGGGCCATTACTGAGGCAGTGCTGCACTGTCAGAGGGCCATTACTGAGGGAGCGCTGCACTGTCAGAGGGTCAGTACTCAGCGAGTACTGCACTGTCAGAGGGCCATTACTGAGGGAGTGCTGCACTGTCAGAGGGCCATTACTGAGGGAGTGCTGCACTGTCAGAGGGTCAGTACTGATGGAGTGCTCCACTGTCAGAGGGTCAGTATTATGGGAGGGCTGCACTGTCAGAGGGTCAGTACTGATGGAGTGCTCCACTGTCAGAGGGTCAGTACTGAGGGAGTGCTGCACTGTCAGAGGGTCAGTTCTGAGGGACTGCTGCACTGTCAGAGTGTCAGTACTGATGGAGTGCTCCACTGTCAGAGGGTCAGTATTATGGGAGTGCTGCACTGTCAGAGGGTCAGGACTGAGGGAGTGCCGCACTGTCAGAGGATCAGTACTGAGGGAGTGCTGCACTGTCAGAAGGTCAGTACTGGGGGAGTGCTGCACTGTCAGAGGGTCAGTACTGAGGGAGTGCTGCCCTGTCAGAGGGTCATTACTGAGGGAGTGCTGCACTGTCAGAGGGTCAGTACTGAGGGAGCGCTGCACTGTCAGAGGGTCAGTACTGAGGGAGCGCTGCACTGTCAGAGGGTCATTACTGATAGAGTGCTGCACTGTCAGAGGGTCATTACTGAGGGAGTTCTCCACTGTCAGTGGGTCTGTACTGAGGGAGTGCTGCACTGAGTCAGAGGGTCAGTACTGAGGGAGTGCTGCCCTGTCAGAGGGTCATTACTGAGGGAGTGCTGCACTGTCAGAGGGTCAGTACTGAGGGAGCGCTGCACTGTCAGAGGGTCAGTACTGAGGGAGCGCTGCACTGTCAGAGGGTCATTACTGAGAGAGTGCTGCACTGTCAGAGGGTCAGTACTGAGGGAGTGCTCCACTGTCAGTGGGTCTGTACTGAGGGAGTGCTGCACTGTCAGAGGGTCATTACTGAGAGAGTGCTGCACTGTCAGAGGGTCAGTACTGAGGGAGTGCTCCACTGTCAGTGGGTCTGTACTGAGGGAGTGCTGCACTGTCAGAGGGTCAGTATTATGGGAGTGCTGCACTGTCAGAGGGTCAGTACTGAGGGAGTGCCGCACTGTCAGAGGATCAGTACTGAGGGAGTGCTGCACTGTCAGAGGGTCAGTACTGAGGGAGTGCTGCACTGTCAGAGGGTCATTACTGAGGGAGTGCTGCACTGTCAGAGGGTCAGTACTGAGGGAGCGCTGCACTGTCAGAGGGTCAGTACTGAGGGAGCGCTGCACTGTCAGAGGGTCAGTACTGAGGGAGCGCTGCACTGTCAGAGGGTCATTACTGAGAGAGTGCTGCACTGTCGGACGGTCTGTACTGAGGACGTGTTGAACTGTTTAATGTGTTGGCGGGAGTTTTCATTCTATTCGGTTCAGTATTCGTCCGTCTTTCAGGAAAAGTGGGAATTGAGTCGGTGATCTCATTGATGTTTGTGAATTTTGTTGTGAAAGTGAAAGCTGTACTTTGAGAATTAAATACTTTCTGTGAAGTGCTGTACAATGTCCTCGGATTGTGAAGGTAAAAAGTTGCAGGGGAGGCGATGATTTGGGAAGAGGAGTGTTTTTTTGTGTCATGTTCTTTCTGTTTTACTGCTGCTTCTCGGAAACTACAACCGTCCCGACCTCCGCCAAATCTAACCTTGCTCAGATCCTTTCTCTAAACATGATATCCTGTGGCTGACACTCCCTCTCCTGGGTTGGGTGTGGTCTTGAGTCACACTCACGCACGTACTTCTCATGGAGTTTGAGCTGAGGCTGCCTGCAGCTAGAGCGGTGTGTGGACAGAGCCACAGCAAGCGGCCCACCTGAGGCAGGTAAGGGTTTGGGTGTGTTTGTAAATTAAGAGTTCAGTCAGGGAGTGCAGCAACTGTGCAAAGGATAAATATCCGCACTCTCACTTGCTCTTCAGCCGTGTCTGTCCCTCTGACCTGTCCCAACCATGCGGGAGTTACACTGGTCATTTGGGGTGTTTTAGTCAGTAAAGCATTAGACCGTCTGTGAGAAATCCAGGAACATGTGATGGCGCATTTTTGAGCAAGGGTTGATTTGAAAAGCTTTCTCTTTCTCTCGTGTCCAGCAACTCCTCCGTTTAACTTTTCAGGAGAATCAGTCTGGCGTTTTTCCTCCATGTTCTCAGTTAATGGGATTGAAAAATTAAAGCTCCTTTTACAACTGGAACTTGATAAACTCCCCCTACCTGTTTTCCATGTGAGCTGGGCATGAACAGCAGGTCCTGTGTTTGGGTCAAATGTCAGTCACTGTTCTGTGCAAGTGAAACGCTTCATATAATCAGTGAGGCGGGTGAGGGTCTTGGGAGGCTTGAGTGCCCGCCCCAGAATGGCCATTAAACGCTACAGGAAATCATCTGCCAGGTTCAGGATTGCTGGATACTTCGAGTGGAACTCAAATTCTCTACAATAAAATATTGGAGTTATCGAAAGTTTTAAAGAGGAATCATATTAGACTCAAAACACCGGCAGGACCCTCCGGTCCCGCTGATTTCAATAGCTCACTTCCCTGCCAATGGTGGCCCTGCACTGAGAATTCGGTAGAACAAGTGGTTAGCACCGTTGCTTCACAGTGCCAGCGTCCCAGGTTCAATTCCAGCTTGGGTCACTGTCTGTGCAGAACCTTCACGTTCTCACCGTGACTGTGTGGGTTTCCTCCGGGTGCTCCGGTTTCCTCCCACAAGTCCAGAAAGACATGCTGTTAGTTAATTTGGACATTCTGAATTCTCCCTCCGTGTACCCGAGCAGGCGCGGAGTGTGATGATTTGGGGAGTTTCACAGTAACTTCATTGAAGTGTTAATGTAAGCCTACTTGTGACAATAATAAAGATTATTATTATTAATGCTGTCTCCAGTCAAACGGTAGCCACAGATTGTAATTTAGATCCCTCGCTTGTGTAGGATTGTGTCCACTCCTGCCTTTTTGAACGTACAGTCTAGTGGGGAGAGGTGAGGAGTAAGGCAGCAAATTGGTTCACGTGACTGAATACGCAAATGAAGTGGATAGTTTTCAGTGAGATGAACTTCCTCAAACCAGTAATGGACAAACTGTGCATTCCAACTAACCATCTTGGTGGTGACATCCTTCAACACCAAGTATCCCTGAATTAAATGGCATTGACCTCCTTTATTATGGCTCAACATGTTTATACTTGATATAGATGTAGAATTTACAGTGTAGAAGGAGGCCATTCAGCCCATCGAGTCTGCACCAGCTCTTGGAAAGAGCACCCTACCCAAGTCCACACCTCCACCCTGTCCCCATAACCCAGTAACCCCACCCAACACTAAGGGCAATTTTGGAAACTAAGGGCAATTTATCATGGTCAATCCACCTAACCTGCACATCTTTGGACTGTAGGAGGAAACCGGAGCACCCGGAGAAAACCCACACACACACGGGGAGAACGTGCAGACTCCGCACAGACAGTGACCCAAGCCGGGAATTGAACCTGGGACCCTGTAGCTGTGAAGCAATTGTGCTAACCACTATGCTACTGTGCTGCCCAGACACTTCAGCCTGGTGTCTCTCAGTTCTCCTGGCTAAAGAGTGAGATCTCCCTGTGCATCTGTTTTCAGATCCTCATTGGTTCCTCATCTGGCAATACCTGAGTATTTGTCACCCCTGATTTTGAATCTCTCCATGTCCTCTTTCCTCTCTATCCTTCTACAACTCTTTGAAAAGTCTGAACCCCTTGAATTGAAGCTCCTTGAGCATCCCGACGTTCTTCGATGTACCATTGGTGACCATGCTTTCAACTTCTTGAATGTTTTCTATCCTTTCACTGGATGGTGGTGTCACTGGCTAGGCAAGCATTTATTGCATCCCTGGCACTTGGGGTGATTGACCTCCAACAATCGTCTTCCTTTGTGCCAGGTATGACTCCAACCAGCAGAGCGTTTCCCCCCTTATTTCCATTGACTCTTTGATACCGTATTCGGTCAAATGCTGCCTTGATGTCAAGGGCAGTCACTCTCACCTCACCTCTGGCATTCAGCTCTTTTGTCCATGTTTAAACCAAGGCTTAATGAGGTCAGGAGCTGAGTGGCCCTGGCAGAACCCAAAGTGACCGTCCGTGAGCAGGTTATTGCTGAGTAAGTGCCGCTTGATAGCATTGTTGATGACTCCTTCCATAACTTTGCTGATGATGGCGAGTAGAGTGATAGGGCGGTAATTGGCTGGGTTGGATTTGGCACTGCCTTTTGTGTACAAGACATACCTGGGCAATTTTCCATACTGCCAGTGTTGTAGCTGAACTGGAACAGGTTGGTTTGGGGTGCGGCAAGTTCAGGAGCACAAGTCTTCAGTACTATTGCCAGGATCTGGTCAGGGCCCATAGCCGTTGCAGTATCCAGTGCCTTCAGCCGTTTCTTGATTCCACATTGAGTGAATCGTATTGGCTGAAGGCTGATATCTGTGATGCTGGGGACCTCCGGAGGAGACTGAGATCATCCACTCGTCACTTCTGGCTCAGTGAAGTTGAAGATGGTTCCGAAGTCTTAACCGCCAGAATTCCCCATGTAAACCTTCTGCCTCTCTCTCTGTCTATCTCTCTTTCTCATCTTTTAAGATATTTCTTAAAACTTACCATTTTGATCAACCTTTGGTCATCAATCGAAATGGCTCCATGTGTGACTCCGTATGAAATTTGATGACATTCCTGTGAAGTGTCTTCCGATGCATTACTGTGGGTAAAACACAATATAACTGCAATAATCTGTCCCTAGGCTCCTCTGTTACAGATCATTTATGGGGTGTGTTTGCTAGTGCAGTTGGGGAGGGTTTAAACTAATGTGGCAGGGGGATGGGAACCGATGTAGGAAGTCAGTGGGGACGGAAACAAAAGGCAGGAAGGGAGAGTGTGTAAAGCATGACCAGAGAAAGCAGGGCAGAGAGCAAGGAAAGTCTACATTAAGCTGCATTTATTTCAATGCAAGGGGCCTGACGGGCAAAGCGGATGAACTCAGGGCATGGATGGGCACATGGGACTGGGATATTATAGCTATGACTGAAACATGGCTAAAGGAGGGGCAGGACTGGCAGCTCAATGTTCCAGGGTACAGATGCTATAGAAAGGATAGAACAGGAGAGGAGAGAGAGTGGCGTTTTTGATTAGGGAGAACATCACGGCAGTACTTAGAGGGGATATATCCGAGGGCTCGCCCACTGAGTCTATATGGGTGGAACTGAAAAATAAGAAGGGAGAGATCACCTTGATAGGACTGTACTACAGGCCCCCAAATAGTCAGCGGGAAATTGAGGAGCAAATATGTAAGGAGATTACAGATAGCTGCAAGAAAAATAGGGTGGTAATAGTAGGGGACTTTAACTTTCCCAACATTGACTGGGACAGCCATAGCATTCGGGGCTTGGATGGAGGGAAATTTGTTGCGTGTATTCAGGAGGAATTTCTCATTCAGTATGTGGATGGACCGACTAGAGAGGGGGCAAAACTTGACCTCGTCTTGGGAAATAAGGAAGGGCAAGTGACAGAAGTGTTAGTGAGGGATCACTTTGGGACAAGTGACCATAACTCCATTAGTTTTAAGATAGCTATGGAGAATGATAGGTCAGGCCCAAGAGTTAAAATTCTTAATTGGGGCAAGGCAAATTTTGATGGTATCAGACAGGAACTTTCAGAGGTAGATTGGGGGAGACTGTTGGCAGGCAAATGGACGGCTGGTAAATGGGAGGCTTTTAAAAATGTGTTAACCAGGGTGCAGGGTACACATTCCCTTTAGAGTGAAGGGCAAGGCTGGTAGAAGTAGGGAACCCTGGATGACTCGAGATATTGAGACTCTGGTCAAAAAGAAGAAGGAGGCATATGACGTACATAAACAACTGGGATCAAGTGGATCCCTTGAAGAGTATAGAGATTGTCGAAATAGAGTTAAGAGGGAAATCAGGAGGGCAAAAAGGGGACATGAAATTGCTTTGGCAAATAATGCAAAGGAGAATCCAAAGAGATTCTACAGATACATAAAGGGGAAAAGAGTAACTAGGGACAGAGTAGGGCCTCTTAAGGATCAACAAGGACATCTATGTGTAGAGCCACAAGAGTTGGGTGAGATCCTGAATGAATATTTCTCATCGGTATTCACGGTGGAGAAAGGCATGGATGTTAGGAAACTAAGGGAAATAAATAGTGATGTCTTGAGAAGTGTGCATATTACAGAGGAGGACGTGCTAGAAGTCTTAAAGTGCATCAAGGTAGATAAATCCCCGGGACCTGATGAAATGTATCCCAGGATGTTGTGGGAGGCTAGGGAGGAAATTGCGGGTCCCCTAACAGAGATATTTGAATCATCGGCAGCCACAGGTGAGGTGCCTGAAGATTGGAGAGTGGCGAATGTTGTGCCCTTGTTTAAGAAGGGCAGCAGGGAAAAGCCTGGGAACTACAGACCAGTGAGCCTAACGTCTGTAGTAGGTAAGTTGCTAGAAGGTATTCTGAGAGACAGGATCTACAAGCATTTAGAGAGACAAGGACTGATTCGGGGCAGTCAGCATGGCTTTGTACGTGGAAAATCATGTCTCACAAATTTGATTGAGTTTTTTGAGGGGGTGACCAAGAAGGTCCGTTGTCTACATGGACTTTAGCAAAGCCTTTGACAAGGTACCGCATGGTAGGTTGTTGCAGAAGGTTAAAGCTCACGAGATCCAGGGTGAGGTTGCCAATTGGATTCAAAATTGGCTGGATGACAGAAGACAGAGGGTGGTTGTAGAGGGTTGTTTTTCAAACTGGAGGCCTGTGACCAGTGGTGTGCCTCAGGGATCGGTGCTGGGTCCACTGTTATTTGTGATTTATATTAATGATTTGGATGAGAATTTAGGAGGCATGGTTAGTAATTTTGCAGATGACACCAAGATTGGTGGCACAGTGGATAGTGAAGAAGGTTATCTAGGATTGCAACGGGATCTTGATCAATTAGGCCAGTGGGCCGACGAATGGCAGATGGAGTTTAATTTAGATAAATGTGAGGTGATGCATTTTGGCAGATCGAATCAGGCCAGGACCTACTCAGTTAATGGTATGGCGTTGGGGAGAGTTATAGAACAAAAAGATCTAGGAGTACAGGTTCATAGCTCCTTGAAGGTGGAGTCGCAGGTGGACAGGGTGGTGAAGAAGGCATTCGGCATGCTTGGTTTCATTGGTCAGAACATGGAATACAGGAGTTGGGACGTCTTGTTGAAGTTGTATAAGACATTGGTACGGCCATACTTGGAATACTATGTGCAGTTCTGGTCACCCTATTATAGAAAGGATATTATTAAACTAGAAAGAGTGCAGAAAAGATTTACTAGGATGTTACCGGGACTTGATGGTTTGAGTTATAAGGAGAGGCTGGATAGACTGGGACTTTTTTCCCTGGAGCGTAGGAGGCTAGAGGTCTATAAAATAATGAGGGGCATAGATAAGGTAGATAGTCAACATCTTTTCCCAAAGGTAGGGGAGTCTAAAACTAGAGGGCATAGGTTTAAGGTGAGAGGGGAGAGATTCAGAAGGGCCCAGAGGGGCAATTTCTTCACTCAGAGGGTAGTGAGTGTCTGGAATGTGCTGCCAGAGGTAGTAGTAGAGGCGGGTACAATTGTGTCTTTTAAAAAGCATTTAGATAGTTACATGGGTAAGATGGGTATAGAGGATTATGGGCCAAGTGCGGGCAACTGGGACTAGCTTAATGGTAAAAACTGGGCGGCATGGACTGGTTGGGCCGAAGGGCCTGTTTCCATGCTGTAAACTTCTATGTTGTTTCCTGAGCCAGGAGCCTCATTCCCAGTCCCTCCCTCTCTCTGGAAGGACATCTATGACTACTTCTTCATGAGATGAGGACTGACCTCTGCTCCGTCCCAGAACCACTAAGTTAGTCATCAAAGTTCACAGCCTGTTGTTGTGCCCCTTTCGGCAGTACCAACATCTACAACTACATCACGTATCTCCAGCATCTTGTTTGCAATATTCAATGAAACCCTTCATAGCATCAGCCTTTGCATTGCCATTGGACCAGCACAACAGTTTCTGATTGTGCACGGGAGACCGAGCTATCCGCCTAATCCCACTTTCCCTCCCTTCCCAGGGCCAGTTCCGTTTTTAATTCCATTTTGCAAGTCACTGTTATATCTGCTTCTGCTGCCCTCTCGGATAATTCATACCAGTTCACAACAGCTCACTTCTTTTTGTCTGTGTTTGGCGAATGCTGATCTTGCAAAACACTTACCCCACCCACGTGTAACCCACAATGGATTTTTCTCAGTTCACACAGGGATAGGGTTGGCAATGCATTTTGCGAGTTATGATTGGGTGCATGAGGAGTGTGGGTGCAGAGTTGAGTGGGTTAGGAGGCATGAGTGGGTTCTCCAATGTGGCAGCACCACTCGCAGCATTGTTTCTTCCTCTCAGAACTCCCCTCCCCCAGTTTGCATTCCCCCCACCCCCACCCCAGCCCCCGAGTTTCTCTCAGGAGATTTTAATTACCACAAAGCGTACCCCATGTTCTCCCTTTGCCATTTGCAAGACCGTGGGCACTGAAGTGGACGATTGTGGAGCAGCCACCTTGACGTTTTCGGGCCACATCCTTCACCTGCTCAGCTCCTCTCCTGATGTCAAGTGTAGATTACCGAGGCAATCCGAGGCTGTGGAATCAGCATGACCTATGGGTCCTAAGTCCACAGTCAACTCTCCCTGTGAACTCTTCACAACAATGACTGGCAGCCTTATCGTAGAGAATTTACCAATCTGATCAAAGATTAAAACTGTGGCACGAAGGAGATATTCTTTTTTAAAATAAATTTAGATTACCCAATTAATTTTTTCCAATTAAGGGGCAATTTAGCATGGCCAATCCACCTACCCTGCACATCTTTGGGTTGTGGGGGCGAAACCCTCACAAACACAGGGAGAATGTGCAAACTCCACACGGACAGTGACCCAGAGCCGGGATCGAACCTGGGACTTCAGCGCTGTGAGGCAGCAGCACAAACCACTGCGCCACCGTGCTGCCCAGAAGGAGATATTCTGAGCAATGACTCAAGGTTTGTCCAAAGATGAGATTTAAGGAGAATGGAAAGGATTGGGGAGAGAATTTTCAATCTTAGTAGCTGGAGCGGAGACTGCTGAAGCACAGCTGCCGATGGTTCAGTGACGTGGGGGGGGGGGGGGGGGGGGGAGAGGCAGCCGAGGATTGATGGGGTGGGGTGGTGGAAGGGAGTGGGTGGAGCTGGGTGGCGGGCTGGGTGGAGTGGGGGAGAGGGCTGGGTGGAGTGGGGGGCAGCGGTGGGTTGGCAGGGTGGGGTGTTGGGGCAGCTGGTTGGCTGGGTGGAGCGGCTGGGTGGAGCGGCTGGGTGGAGCGGGTAGCTGGGTGGAGTGGCGGGGTGGCTGGGTGGAAAGGCTAGGTGGAGCGGGCAGGTGGCTGGGTGGAGCGGGCAGGTGGCTGCGTGGAGCGGGCAGGTGGCTGGTTGGAAAGGCTGGGTGGAGCAGCGGGGTGGCTGGGTGGAGTGGGCAGGTGGCTGGGTGGAAAGGCTGGGTGGAGCGGGCAGGTGGCTGGCTGGAGCGGGTAGGTGGCTGGTTGGAAAGGCTGGGTGGAGCAGCGGGGTGGCTGGGTGGAGTGGGCAGGTGGCTGGGTGGAAAGGCTGGGTGGAGCGGGCAGGTGGCTGGCTGGAGCGGGCAGGTGGCTGGTTGGAAAGGCTGGGTGGAGCGGGCAGGTGGCTGGGTGGAGCGGGCAGGTGGCTGGTTGGAAAGGCTGGGTGGAGCAGCGGGGTGGCTGGGTGGAGTGGGCAGGTGGCTGGGTGGAAAGGCTGGGTGGAGCGGGCAGGTGGCTGGCTGGAGCGGGCAGGTGGCTGGTTGGAAAGGCTGGGTGGAGCGGGCAGGTGGCTGGGTGGAGCGGGCAGGCGGCTGGGTGGAGCGGCGGGCTGGCTGGGTGGAGCCAGTGAGTGGAGCGGCTGGGTGGATGGAGCGGGTGGGTGGCTGGGTGGAGCGGGTGGGTGGATGGAGCGGGTGGGTGGCTGGGTGGAGCGGCTGGGTGGAGCGAATGCTGACCTTGCAAAACACATACCCCACCCACGTGTAACCCACAATGGATTTTTCTCAGTTCACACAGGGATTGGGTTGGCAATGCATTTTGCGAGTTATGATTGGGTGCATGAGGAGTGTGGGTGCAGAGTTGAGTGGGTTAGGAGGCATGAGTGGGTTCTCCAATGTGGCAGCACCACTCGCAGCATTGTTTCTTCCTCTCAGAACTCCCCTCCCCAGTTTGCATTCCCCCCACCCCCACCCCAGCCCCCGGGTTTCTCTCAGGAGATTTTAATTACCACAAAGCGTACCCCATGTTCTCCCTTTGCCATTTGCAAGACCGTGGGCACTGAAGTGGACGATTGTGGAGCAGCCACCTTTACGTTTTCGGGCCACATCCTTCACCTGCTCAGCTCCTCTCCTGATGTCAAGTGTAGATTACCGAGGCAATCCGAGGCTGTGGAATCAGCATGACCTATGGGTCCTAAGTCCACAGTCAACTCACCCTGTGAACTCTTCACAACAATGACTGGCAGCCTTATCGTAGAGAATTTACCAATCTGATCAAAGATTAAAACCGTGGCACGAAGGAGAGATTCTTTTTTTAAATAAATTTAGATTACCCAATTAATTTTTTTCCAATTAAGGGGCAATTTAGTGTGGCCAATCCACCTACCCTGCACATCTTTGGGTTGTGGGGGCGAAACCCTCGCAAACACAGGGAGAATGTGCAAACTCCACACGGACAGTGACCCAGAGCAGGGATCGAACCTGGGACTTCAGCGCTGTGAGGCAGCAGCACTAACCACTGCACCACCGTGCTGCCCAGAAGGAGATATTCTGAGTAATGACTCAAGGTTTGTCCAAAGATGAGATTTAAGGAGAATGGAAAGGATTGGGGAGAGAATTTTCAATCTTAGCAGCTGGAGTGGAGACTGCTGAAGCACAGCTGCCGATGGTTCAGTGACGTGGGGGGGGGGGGAAGAGAGAGAGAGAGAGAGAGAGAGAGGCAGCCGAGGATTGATGGGGTGGGGTGGTGGAAGGGAGTGGGTGGAGCTGGGTGGCGGGCTGGGTGGAGTGGGGGGCAGCGGTGGGTTGGCAAGGTGGGGTGTTGGGGCAGCGGGGTGGCTGGGTGGAGTGGGGGCAGCGGTGGGCTGGCAGGGTGGGGTGTTGGGGCAGCGGGGTGGCTGGGTGGAGCGGCTGGGTGGACTGGGTGGCTGGGTGGAGCGGGTGGGAGGCTGGTTGGAAAGGCTGGGTGGAGCGGTGGGGCGGCTGGGTGGAGCGGCGGGCTGGGTGGAGCGGGTAGCTGGGTGGAGGGGCGGGGTGGCTGGGTGGAGCGGGTGGGTGGGTGGAGCGGGTGGCTGGGTGGAGCCGGTGGGAGGCTGGTTGGAAAGGCTGGGTGGAGCGGTGGGGCGGCTGGGTGGAGCGGGTGGCTGGGTGGAGGGGCGGGGTGGCTGGGTGGAGGGGCGGGGTGGCTGGGTGGAGCGGGTGGGGCGACTGGGTGGAGCGGGTGGGGCGACTGGGTGGAGCGGCGGGGCGGCTGGGTGGAGCGGCGGGGCGGCTGGGTGGAGCGGCGGGGCGGCTGGGTGGAGCGGCGGGGCGGCTGGGTGGAGCGGCGGGGCGGCTGGGTGGAGCGGCGGGGCGGCTGGGTGGAGCGGCGGGGCGGCTGGGTGGAGCGGCGGGGCGGCTGGGTGGAGCGGCGGGGCGGCTGGGTGGAGCGGCGGGGCGGCTGGGTGGAGCGGCGGGGCGGCTGGGTGGAGCGGCGGGGCGGCTGGGTGGAGCGGCGGGGCGGCTGGGTGGAGCGGCGGGGCGGCTGGGTGGAGCGGCGGGGCGGCTGGGTGGAGCGGCGGGGCGGCTGGGTGGAGCGGCGGGGCGGCTGGGTGGAGCGGCGGGGCGGCTGGGTGGAGCGGCGGGGCGGCTGGGTGGAGCGGGTGGCTGGGTGGGTGGAGCCGGTGGGAGGCTGGTTGGAAAGGCTGGGTGGAGCGGCGGGGCGGCTGGGTGGAGCGGCGGGGCGGCTGGGTGGAGCGGCGGGGCGGCTGGGTGGAGGGGCGGGGCGGCTGGGTGGAGGGGCGGGGCGGCTGGGTGGAGGGGCGGGGCGGCTGGGTGGAGGGGCGGGGCGGCTGGGTGGAGGGGCGGGGCGGCTGGGTGGCGGGGCGGGACGGCTGGGTGGCGGGGCGGGGCGGCTGGGTGGCGGGGCGGGGCGGCTGGGTGGAGGGGCGGGGCGGCTGGGTGGAGGGGCGGGGCGGCTGGGTGGAGGGGCGGGGCGGCGGGGTGGCTGGGTGGAGCGGGCGGGAGGCTGGTTGGAAAGGCAGGGTGGAGCCAGTGGGTGGAGCGGGCAGGTGGCTGGGTGGAGCGGGCATGTGGCTGGGTGGAAAGGCTGGGTGGAGCGGGCAGGTGTCTGGGTGGAGCGGGCAGGTGGCTGGGTGGAAAGGCTGGATGGAGCGGGCAGGTGGCTGGGTGGAGCGGGTGGGTGGAGCGGGTGGGTGGCTGGGTGGAGCCAGTGGGTGGAGTGGCTGGGTGGAGCCAGTGGGTGGAGTGGCTGGGTGGAGCCAGTCGGTGGAGTGGCTGGGTGGAGCCAGTGGGTGGAGTGGCTGGGTGGAGCCAGTGGGTGGACTGGCTGGGTGGAGCGGCTGGGTGGAGCGGGTGGGTGGAGCGGGTGGGTGGCTGGGTGGAGCGGGTGGGTGGCTGGGTGGAGCGGGTGGGTGGCTGGGTGGAGCGGGTGGGTGGCTGGGTGGAGCGGGTGGGTGGCTGGGTGGAGCGGGTGGGTGGCTGGGTGGAGCGGGTGGGTGGCTGGGTGGAGCGGGTGGGTGGCTGGGTGGAGCGGGTGGGTGGCTGGGTGGAGCGGGTGGGTGGCTGGGTGGAGCGGGTGGGTGGCTGGGTGGAGCGGGTGGGTGGCTGGGTGGAGCGGGTGGGTGGCTGGGTGGAGCGGGTGGGTGGCTGGGTGGAGCGGGTGGGTGGCTGGGTGGAGCGGGTGGCTGGCTGGGTGGAGCGGGTGGCTGGCTGGGTGGAGCGGGTGGCTGGCTGGGTGGAGCGGGTGGCTGGCTGGGTGGAGCGGGTGGCTGGCTGGGTGGAGCGGGTGGGTGTCTGGGTGGAGCGGGTGGGTGTCTGGGTGGAGCGGGTGGGTGTCTGGGTGGAGCGGGTGGGTGTCTGGGTGGAGCGGGTGGGTGTCTGGGTGGAGCGGGTGGGTGTCTGGGTGGAGCGGGTGGGTGGAGCGGGTGGGTGGCTGGGTGGAGCGGGTGGGTGGCTGGGTGGAGTGGGTGGGTGGGTGTCTGGGTGGAGCGGGTGGGTGGCTGGGTGGAGCGGGTGGGTGGCTGGGTGGAGCCGGTGGGTGGAGCGGATGGGTGGCTGGGTGGAGCGGGTGTGTGGGTGGCTGGGTGGAGCGGGTGGGTGGCTGGGTGGAGCCAGTGGGTGGGTGGAGCGGGTGGGTGTCTGGGTGGAGCGGGTGGGTGTCTGGGTGGAGCGGGTGGGTGTCTGGGTGGAGCGGGTGGGTGTCTGGGTGGAGCGGGTGGGTGTCTGGGTGGAGCGGGTGGGTGTCTGGGTGGAGCGGGTGGGTGTCTGGGTGGAGCCAGTGGGTGGCTGGGTGGAGCCAGTGGGTGGGTGGAGCGGGTGGGTGTCTGGGTGGAGCCAGTGGGTGGGTGGCTGGGTGGAGCGGGTGGGTGGCTGGGTGGAGCGGGTGGGTGGCTGGGTGGAGCGGGTGGGTGGCTGGGTGGAGCGGGTGGGTGGCTGGGTGGAGCGGGTGGGTGGCTGGGTGGAGCGGGTGGGTGGCTGGGTGGAGCGGGTGGGTGGCTGGGTGGAGCGGGTGGGTGGCTGGGTGGAGCGGGTGGGTGGCTGGGTGGAGCGGGTGGGTGGCTGGGTGGAGCGGGGGTTGTGAGCCTGGGCAAAGGGGGGCATTATTTGGCAGGCCGGGTCCGCACGCGGCCGGCGCCATGTTGCATGCCGCCCATGATGCAGGACACTGCCGTGCGCATGCGCCGCCAGGGACCCGACAATTCTCCAGGCGTATTGGCAGCTGGAGCCAGGTGCTCTACGCTGCCTATCTGCTAGCCCCCCCACCAAATGGAGGATTGGTGGCCATTCTGCTCCAATTTTTCGGTCGTAAAACAATCCGTTCCCACACTGGCGTCAGGACATAGCCTGAAAATCGGAGAATCCAGCCCCTTGATTCTACACTCAGTCAAATCCGGCCTTGATATCAAGAGCAGTTGCTCTCACCTCACCTCTGGAGTTGCACTCTTTTGTCCATGTTTGAACCAAGGCTGTAATGAGGTCAGGAACTGAGTGCTCCTGACAGACACCAAACTGAGCAGCAATGAACAGATTATTGCTAAGTAAGTGCCGCTTAATAGCATTGTTGATGACCCCTTCCATCACTATAATGATCAACGAGAGTGGACTGACGGGGTGGTAATTGGCCGTGTTGGATTTGTCCTGTTTCTTGTATACAGGACATATCTGGGCAATTTCCCACATTGCTGCGTAGATGCCAGCGTTGTAGCTCAACTGGATTAGTTTGGCCAAGGGCGCATCGAGTTCTGAAGCTATTCAGAACTATTGCCAGAATATTATTAGGGCTTATAGCTTTTGCAGTGTCCAGCACCTCCAGCCGTGTTTTGTTATCACATGAAGGGAATCAAATTGGCTGAAGGCTGGCATCTGTGATGCTGGGAAGCTCTGGGGGAGACCAAGATGAATCATCCATTCAGCACTTCTGGCCGACGATTGTTGCAAATATTCAGCCTTGTCTTTTGTAATGATGAGTTGGGCTCCCCAATCACTGAGGATGGGGATATTTGTGGAGCCTCCTTCTCCAGTGAGTTGTTTAATTGTCCACTCCCATTCATGTGGCAGGATCTCAGTTCTTAGATCTGATCCGTTGGTTGTGGGATTACTTAGCTCTGTCTGTTACTTGCTGCTTATGTTGTTTGGCATACAGATAATCCTGTGTTGTCACTTCACTAGGTTGATACCTGATTTTTGGTTACGCTTGATGCCCTCCTGCACTCTTCATTGAACCAGGGTTGACCCTTTGGCTTGGTTCTAATGGTTAGTGGGAGATGTGCTGGACCATGAGGTTACAGATTGTGGTTGCATACAATGCCGCTGCTGATGGCCCAAGAAGCAGGGGAGCGTTTATAGGTATTAAAACTTTGTGGCTCACCGTGCAGGAATGTGGATGGGAGCTTGTACTCAGATTGAAAAGACAAATTTGTGAGGAGTCAAAATGAGGCTGGGGGATTCACCTAGCTTGTGCTAGAGAAAGATTCTCTGGGGGAAAATAAACTCACTCTGAAAGACAGTTCCGAGATTAAAAGTTCCCAGACTAAGGTAGGAAAAGAACAGAAATAAACTCCTGCTCGAAGAATCACCTTGGACTGGTTCAGGGAAAATTA
This sequence comes from Scyliorhinus torazame, assembly GCF_047496885.1. Lineage (NCBI taxonomy): Eukaryota > Metazoa > Chordata > Chondrichthyes > Carcharhiniformes > Scyliorhinidae > Scyliorhinus > Scyliorhinus torazame. The sequence goes on from NC_092724.1 coordinate 73,048,270, forward strand.
AACTTACATAGTGTGAAATATATCTGTGTTTTTGATTGTGCTAAAACAAAAAGTGGAATGTTCTGTTTTGTGGTTTAGAGTAGAAGTTGCCAGAAAAGATGATGTTTAGTCATTAGTGCATTTAGCCTTTTGATAGAGTTAATGGGGGCCGATTTAGCTCAGTTCGTCAGACCGTTGGTTTTGTGATAGAGCAAGGCCAGCAGCACAGGCTCAATTCCCCTACCGGCTGAGGTTCTTTATGAAGGCCTCAACCTTTCCCCTCGCCTGAAGTGTGGTGATCCTCAGGTTAAATCACCACCGGTCAGCTCTCCCCCTCAAAAGAGAGAGCTTCTTATGGTCATCTGGGACTACGGCAACTTTATCTTACTTTTACAGTAAATGCCTTAAAACATGAAATTGTCTCATTTCAACCTTTTCAGCTATTGGCTGGAAGTTTGAATTTCAATCAATTGCTTTGGAGATCACAATGAGTGGTTGAGTAAATTGGGTCCATGTTCTCTGGAGTTGAAAAGATTGAAACATTTCATTTCCTGAGGTTGCTTGACCAAGTAGGGGCTGTTTCCCTTGGTGGGGAATCGACAGTAAGGGGGCACAATTTAGGATAAGGGGGCAATCATTTAGGACTGGGTGAGGAGAAATTTCTTCACTCAAAGGGATGTGAATTTTGGGAATTCTCCACCCCTTCAGGCTGCGTTTTCCATCATTGCACATTTTGAAGACAGATTTCTGGTCTCGGGGAACATAGAACGTACAGTGCAGAAGGAGGCCATTCGGCCCATCGAGTCTGCACCGACCCATTTAAGCTCTCACTTCCACCCAATCATTGGCAAATAGGGTTAAGGAAAATCCCAAGGCTTTTTACACACACATAAAAAGCAAGAGGGCAGCCAGGGAAAGGATTGGCCCACTGAAGGACAGGCGAGGGAATCTATAGGTGGAACCAGAGGAAATGGACAAGATACTAAATGAATACTTTGCATCAGTATTCACCAAAGAGAAGGAATTAGTGGATGTTGAGTCTGGAGAAGGGTGTGTAGATAGCCTGGGTCACATTGAGATCCATAAAGACGAGGTGTTGGGCGTCTTGAAAAATATTAAGGTAGATAAGTCCCCAGGGCCGTATGGGACCCCAGAATACTGAAGGAGGCTAGAGAGGAAATTGCTGAGGCCTTGACAGAAATCTTTGGATCCTCACTGTCTTCAGGTGATGTCCCGGAAGACTGGAGAATAGCCAATGTTGTTCCTTTGTTTAAGAAGGGTAGCAAGGATAATCCAGGGAACTACAGGCCAGTGAGCCTTACGTCAGTGGTAGGGAAATTACTGGAGAGAATTCTTCAAGACAGGATCTACTCCCATTTGGAAGCAAATGGACGTATTAGTGAGAGGCAGCACGGTTTTGTGAAGGGGAGGTCGTGTCTCACTAACTTGACAGAGTTTTTCGAAGAGGTCACAAAGATGGTTGATGCAGGTAGGGAAGTGGATGTTGTCTATATGGACTTCAGTAAGGCATTTGACAAGGTCCCTCATGGTAGACTGGTACAAAAGGTGAAGTCACACGGGATCAGGGGTGAGCTGGCAAGGTGGATACAGAACTGGCTAGGTCATAGAAGGCAGAGAGTAGCAATGGAAGGGTGCTTTTCTAATTGGAGGGCTGTGACTAGTGGTGTTCCGCAGGGATCAGTGCTGGGACCTTTGCTGTTCGTAGTATATATAAATGATTTGGAGGAAAATGTAACTGGTCTGATTAGTAAGTTTGCAGACGACACAAAGGTTGGTGGAATTGTGGATAGCGATGAGGACTGTCAGAGGATACAGCAGGATTTAGATTGTTTGGAGACTTGGGCGGAGAGATGGCAGATGGAGTTTAATCCGGACAAATGTGAGGTAACGCATTTTGGAAGGTCTAATGCAGGTAAGGAATATACAGTCAATGGTAGAACCCTCAAGAGTATTGAAAGTCAGAGAGATCTAGGTGTACAGGTCCACAGGTCACTGAAAGGGACAACACAGGTGGAGAAGGTAGTCAAGAAGGCATAAGGCATGCTTGCCTTCATTGGCCGGGGCATTGAGTATAAGAATTGGCAAGTCATGTTGCAGCTGTATAGAACCTTAGTTAGGCCACACTTGGAGTATGGTGTTCAATTCTGGTCGCCACACTACCAGAAGGATGTGGAGGCTTTAGAGAGGGTGCAGAAGAGATTTACCAGGATTTTGCTTGATATGGAGGGCATTAGCTATGAGGAGCGGTTGAATAAACTAGGTTTGTTCTCACTGGAACGACGGAGGTTGAGGGGCGACCTGATAGAGGTCTACAAAATTATGAGGGGCATAGACAGAGTGGATAATCCGAGGCTTTTCCCCAGGGTAGAGGAGTCAATTACTAGGGGGCATAGGTTTAAGCTGCGAGGGGCAAAGTTTAGAGGAGATGTACGAGGCAAGTTTTTTACACAGAGGGCAGTGGGTGCCTGGAACCCGCTGCCGGAGGAGGTGGTGGAAGCAGGGACGATAGTGACATTTAAGGGGCATCTTGACAAATACATGAATAGGATGGGAATACAAGGATACGGACCCAAGAAGTGTAGAAGATTTTAGTTTAGACGGGCAGCATGGTCGGCACAGGCTTAGAGGGCTGAAGGGCTTGTCCCTGTGCTGTACTTTTCTTTGTTCTTTGTTCTATCCCCGTACCCAATAACCCCTCCTACCCTTTTTGGTCACTAAGGGCAATTTATCTTGGCCAATCCATCTAACCTGCATGTCTTTGGACTATGGGAGGAAACCGGAGCACCCGGAGGAAACCTACGCACACATGGGGAGAACGTGCAGACTCCGCAGAGACAGTGACCCAGCGGGGAATCGAACCTGGGACCCTGGTGCTGTGAAACCACTGCAGCGGTTCAAGAAGACAGCTCACCATAGGCTCGCTACGGTGCCGAAGGAGGCCATTTGGCCCATCGAGTCAGCACCAACCCTCTGAGAAATCACCCCACCTAAGCCCACTCCCCCGCCCTATCCCCGTAACCCCAGCAACCACATCTTTGGACCGCCACCCTCTCAAGGGCAATTAGGGATGGGCAATAAATATTGGTATTGCCAGCGATAGAATTAGTGCCTGCGGATGGATAAGAAAATATGGTGCAACCTCTTCAACCTGTGATCAAATAAACCTTTCCAAACCTTCGGAACTGGAGTGAGCTTCTCATTGCACGTGCTGAAGTAACTTTGACCTGGTGGTGTTGTCTCTTGTCAACAGTCAGTAGTTCAAGGATGTTTGATAAATTTTTACAGGATGATTAAGCGCAGCTTAGTGGGAACACCTACTAAAGTTAAATGACAGAACATGAACAATAAAGACAGAATTCGGAGCTGTAATACGAGATCTCAAATTGCACTGTAAACTGGAGATCAATGTTCAGCTGGCAGCTAGCTGTGTCTCACATTGTTACCTTGGATAGCTTGTGTAAAGTTCAGAGCATTTCACAACTATAAATCTCAAAGACTGAATTAATGCCTTGAGGTCAGTAGTATTTGTCTATGGTTTTTTTGTGCCAGCTCTTCAATCATCACGATGCAGCAGAAAGGCCTTTTGTATTTATCGAATATTTGATCCCATTTCACAGGAAACCTCCATGGAGATCGGAACAAATGATTTTTCTTTTTAAAGGCACCCACTGTCCAGCGATCAGTGAGATTCCACAAGCGAGGTGACTACCCAGTAAGGCTAGATCATTATGTGCCTGTGACTGGGGCAGGCATTGAAATAGATTTACTTTGGAACTTTAGGACCCCCAAAATTATACTTGGGTGTTTTGAATGTGGATCTGGGACCGGGTGAATGCTCACCTGTCCCAAATCCTGAGGCCAGGGCTGAGGCATGTGGATTTACCTATTGCTGAGGACCTCCACCATACATGGCATTACCGGATCATCAGGTCCTCGTTGGGGAGGGTTCTCACTCCAGCACTCCACGGTAGGATGGCACGGTGGCACAGTGGTTAGCACTCCTGCCTCGCAGTGCCAGGGGCCCGGGTTCAATTCTGATCTTGGGTGACTGTCTGTATAGAGTCTGCGTGGGTTTCCTCCAGGTGCTCCGATTTCCACCGACAGTCCAAAGATGTGCAGGTGAGGTGTGTTGGCCATGCTAAATTGTTACTTAGTGTCCAAAAGATGTGCAAGTTAGGCGGGGTTATAGGATTAGGACGGGGGTGGTGTGGGTAGGGAGCTCTTTTGGAGAATTTTACCTTATGTCCACTTTAGAAGGGCCTTTTACCCACCCAACCTCCGTATTTAGGCTGGTGGGTGGATGACACCTCAGGGTGGGAAGGCCAAAAAAAGGTTTAATCTCGGGTGAGAAGGGGTGATGGGGAAGGGGAGGTCTTCCATCTTCTGACTGAAGGCACGCTCCCCTTAAAGCCTGGTGACGTCCGTACCTCCACCCCATCACACGCCTCTTCTCGGCCTAACCCCCGAGACTCCCTCGGGGGCCCCCCCAGACATTTCCTAGCCTCCCTGTCCAGGGAACCCTGCCCCTTACTCCTGTTCCTGGTACCTGGTACCAGGCAGCTCTCTGCATTGCCTTTTCTGGCTACTGCAGTGCTCTGCCTGGAGGGTCTGTAGAGGTTGGCCGGAAGCTCGGGACGTCCTCCCGAGAAGGGGGCGCAAGTCCCGCTTTATGCCAATCAATGTTCATTAGAGGCTGCAACCCTGCTGACTTTTCGAGCGGCGGGGTCTGAGCCCCTTCCAATCTAAAATTCGGGTCCTGAGTTTGTGACTCCAGTTTCTTTCTCATACAGTATGCTTCAAGCATCGGTTAAGATCTTTGCTCGCTATATCCTCAGCGCCTGTAGATTTCTACCTCGAATGTGATTGTCTAGGTGATTGTCTTATCTTAAAGAGTGGTTCTTACTGCTCTTAGGAACCAGTAGCCATGCAGGCACTTGAAACTAATAATTATAGAGAGCCCATGGGCTGGATTCTCTGTTATTGGGACTATGTCCCCACGCACCAGACAAGCTGGCGTGAAAGGGCCACAAATTCCTAGCCCAGCAGGGACCCGGTGTAGATCTAGCAGCTTTTGCTGCAGATACGGCCCCCCGCACTTCCGGGTTGGAGGCCGCCCATGCCCATGCGCATGCGCACAACGGCGGACTCCACCGACTGCGCCGTGCTCCATGGCGGACTTGGACCGCGGAGCTGGACCCGAAAAATAACCCCCCAAATTGGCCGGGCGCCCGACCCTGTCCGCCCGCACAAACATTTCCCTACTGCTTGCAAGGCTCCTCCTGCCCACCGATCAGCCCGCCCCGCCCAGGGCAGCCAGGGACTGAGTCCGCAGCCGCCACTCGAGTATCCCGACCGGCTGGACCACATTAGATCCACGCCGACGGAAGTTTGGCCTGTTGGAGGCGGAGAATGTCGGAGTGGGCCTCTGGCAATGGCCACAGGTAGGCCGAGTATGCCGCTTTTCGGCGCCCGCAGAATTGGTGAACCAGCGCCGGTCCTGATTCCGTGCGGAAAAATGGATTCTCCGCCCCCGCGCCGGCCGCGATTACGGCATCGGGGTGCGGTGAATCCTGTCCCACATCACTGTGACGCCCCAAACCTATGTACTGCATAAATTCAACCTCCCCAATAATCTCATTGTAATAATTCTTCAAAATATCCAATTGTGGGCGGCATGTGGCGCAGTGGTTCGCACTGGGACTGCGGCGCTGAGGACCCGGGTTCGAATCCCGGCCCTGGGTCACTGTCCATGTGGAGTTTGGACATTCTCCCCATGTCTGCGTAGGTTTCACCCCCCACAACCCAAAAGATGTGCAGGGTAGGTGGATTGGACACGCTAAATTGCCCCTTAATTGGAAAAAAATTAATTGGGTACTCTAAATTTTTTTAAAAAAAAATATCCAATTGTATGCTTTCTGGATGCGAAACTCATTTCAGCCTGAACACACAGAGTGGATACCCTAAGGGGAAGTCAGGGGTATTTTGACATACTGTCCTCTCTTTAGGCAATTGTTTTTTGAACCCTCTCAGTTTGAAATGCTGGCTCCCTTATCCTGGATGACTTTGCAGGGTGTGTGGAGAGTTACAGAGAACACTGTCGTTGGCATCAGTTATTCCATGTCAATCCAGCTGGGACAGATGTAAAGATTGGTTGACCTTAAGGCAGGAAATGGGAATGACAATCATGCAATTGAGGTTTGATTGAGGCTTTAAATAGTAAGGAAAGCTAACTGGCAATCGATTAATCAGTTAAATCTCTCTAGTTCCAATTCTCTTTCATAGGCCACAGTCTGCACTGATGTGAGTGACCCTGTTGGCCACAAAAGCAAAAACTGCAGTAGAACTTCTGTCCACGTTTTCTGGTGGGAATTCACCCTTTGTACCAGCTGCTTTTCCCTATAACCTGTGTAAACCGAACCGATTTATCATTTTTAAAACAATTTGACAAAGGAATATTAAAGTTAGTAACTGTGTGTCAGAAGTTGGGAGAGTCACAGTGTGGAACATGTTTGCATGAAATAATTTCAGAGCTTCAGCTGTCTGTAGAATGATGCACAGTTGGCATTATTGCTCCAAACCAGGTATTGACACTAAACATGGCACCTGTTGTAACAGTACCATATTAACAATTCCCAGCTGGACCAGCAGGTTTCAGGCAGCAATAGCAATCGCGTCCTTGCAAGGGAGGCTGACTCTGCTGAGAGTCGATTATTTGATTGATCTTTTGAAGTGTCCATGTGGAGTTATGTGCTGATGTACTCTGTGCAGAGTGTGAAATGTCTGTCGGCAGCAGGGATTGGGGATAAAAAGCTGGATGGCCTCTTCCTGCTTCTATGATTCTCTGTGTTTCATTTGAACTCCAAATGAAATTTATGGTGCCACAGTGGTTAATACTGCTGCCTCACAGCACTGGGGATCTGGGTTCAATTCCTGTGACTGTGTGGAGTTTGCACATTCTTCCCGTGTCCTGCATGTGTTTTCTCCGGGTACTCTGGTTTCTTCCCACAGTACAGAGATGTAGCAGGTTAGGTGGATTGGCCATGCTAAATTACCCCATAGTGTCTAAAGGTTAGATGAGGTTATGGAATAGGGGTGGGGATTGGGCCTAGGATGGGAGCTCTTTCAAAGGGCCAGTGCAGTGCAGACCTGATGGCCGAATGGCTTCCTTCTGCACTTTAGGGATTGTATTGGTAACTTTTAGCCATATTTGTTTCCTGGAACAGCCTAGAAACTCCACCTACTTCCTCTTGTCTGAGCGAAATGTTTATGCTCTGTGTCCAGTTTGTTTTAAAAATGCATGGCGTGATTCTCCCAGCCCCGCACTGGGCCGGAGAATCGCCGCAACCGCGCCACGCCACCCCCGATGCCGGCGCGCGATTCTCCCAGCCCCGCGCTGGGCCTGAGAATCGCCGCAACCGCGCCACGCCACACCCGATGCCGGCGCGTGAGTCTCCCAGCCCCGCGCTGGGGGCCGGAGAATCGCCGCAATCGCGCCGCGCCCACGCCACCCCTATGCCGGCGCGCGATTCCCCAGCCCCCGCGCTGGGCCGGAGAATCGCCGCAACCGCGCCACGCCACCCTCCGATGCCGGCGCGCGATTCCCCCAGCCCCGCGCTGGGCCGGAGAATCGCCGCAACCGCGCCACGCCACCCCGATGCCGGCGCGCGATTCCCCCAGCCCCGCGCTGGGCCGGAGAATCAGCCGCAACCGCGCCACGCCACCCCCGATGCCGGCGCGCGATTCCCCCAGCCCCGCGCTGGGCCGGAGAATCGCCGCAACCGCGCCACCGCCACCTCCCCGATGCCGGCGCGCGATTCCCCCAGCCCCGCGCTGGGCCGGAGAATCGCCGCAACCCGCGCCACGCCACCCCCGATGCCGGCGCGCGAGTCTCCCAGCCCCGCGCTGGGCCGGGAGAATCGCCGCAACCGCGCCACGCCACCCCCGATGCCGGCGTGAGTCTCCCAGCCCCGCGCTGGGCCGGAGAATCGCCGCAACCCGCGCCGCGCCACGCCACCCCTATGCCGGCGCGCGAGTCTCCCAGCCCCGCGCTGGGCCGGAGAATCGCCGCAACCTGCAGCCACGCCACCCCCCCGATGCCGGCGTGAGTCTCCCAGGCCCCCGCGCTGGGCCGGAGAATCGCCGCAAACCGCGCCCACGCCACCCTCCGATGCTGGCGTGAGTCTCCCAGCCCCGCGCTGGGGCCGGAGAATCGCCGCAACCGCGCCACGCCACCCCCGATGCCGGCGCGCGAGTCTCCCAGCCCCGCGCTGGGCCGGAGAATCGCCGCAAACCCGCGCCACGCCACCCCCGATGCTGGCGCGAGTCTCCCAGCCCCCGCGCTGGGCCGGGGAATCACCGCAACCGCACCACGCCACCCCGATGCCGGCGCGCGATTCTCCCAGCCCAGCGCTGGGCCGGAGAATCGCCGCAACCGCACCACGCCACCCCGATGCCGGCGCACGATTCTCCCAGCCCAGCGCTGGGCCGGAGAATCGCCGCAACCGCGCCACGCCACCCCCGATGCCGGCGCGCGATTCTCCCAGCCCCGCGCTGGGCCGGAGAATCGCCGCAACCGTGCCACGCCACCCCGATGCCGGCGCGAGTCTCCCAGCCCAGCGCTGGGCCGGGGAATCACCGCAACCGCACCACGCCACCCCGATGCCGGCGCACGATTCTCCCAGCCCAGCGCTGGGCCGGAGAATCGCCGCAACCGCGCCACGCCACCCCCGATGCCGGCGCACGATTCTCCCAGCCCCGTGCTGGGCCGGAGAATCCCCGCAACCGCACCACGCAACCCCGATGCCGGCGCGCGAGTCTCCCAGTCCCGCGCTGGGCCGGAGAATCGCCGCAACCGCACCACGCCACCCCCGATGCCGGCGTGAGTCTCCCAGCCCCGCGCTGGGCCGGAGAATCGCAACCGCGCCACGCCACCCCGATGCCGGCGCGTGAGTCTCCCAGTCCCGCGCTGGGCCGGAGAATCACCGCACCACGCCACCCCGATGCCGGCGCGCGATTCTCCCAGTCCCGCGCTGGGCCGGAGAATCACCGCACCACGCCACCCCCGATGCCGGCGCGCGATTCTCCCAGGTGCGGAGAATCAACGTAATTTGCGCCGGCGTAGTGCTGGTCGCGGGCCGCTGATTCCCTGGCCCGGATGGGCCGAGCGGCAGCCTAGAAAAAGTAGAGTCCCGCCGGCGCCGTTCACCCCTGGTCGCTGCCGGTGGGAACTCTGCTCGAAGGGTCGGGGAGCGGCCTGTGTGGGTGGTGGTGGTGGGGGGGGGGGGGGGGGGACCGTCCCCCGGGGGAGGGGGGACCGTCCCCCGGGGGAGGGGGGGGCACCGTCCCCGGGGGGGGGCCTCTGATGGAGTCTGGCCCGCGATCGAGGCCCAACGATCGGCGGGACGGCCTCTCCCCTCCCGGGCTTACTTTGTTGTGCGGCCAGCCCCTGAACCCCCACGCCATGTTGAGACGGGGCCGGCGGGCTGAAGAAGTCCCCCACACATGCGTGGGTTGGCGCAGCCCAACTGTGCATGAGCGGGTTGGCACGGCGCCCATTTGGCACTGGGAAGGGAGGTTGGAGCGGCGTGAACCGCTCCAGCGCCGTGCTGGCCCCCTGTGGGCGCGAACACTTAGTCTCCATTTCGGAGAATCGTGCCCATTAAGTTTAATTCGTGCAGCATTCTCCCTCACCTTTCAAAATGCAGCATGTATGGTATTTTTCCATAAAAACACAAAGGTGGAATGAGGGGGAGAAGGGCTGAATTTCTAGATTTGGACCTTTAGTAGTTTACAGACACTGGCTGTGTCTCTCGATGCGGAGCGATCAAAGTTAGTTTGTGCAGTGGACAAGCTGGCCAATAGCACAATCTAGCTGTCTGAATTCCAGGAATTCGCTGTCTCTGCTTATCAGAGGTGTGCACAATCCAAAGGCAAACTCTCATTTCAGACAGATAAAACACATCAAGTTCCACACTGCCTTCCGGCTGCTTAAGGGCCCTCTAGCTTAATCTGGGAGCAGTTATTTCCCCTCTCAGAATTCCAGGATCTCCCAGCTGACGTAAGTAGGTTTGTAACTAACAATTCAATTTAGGAATGTTTATTTCTGGGCTGTGTTCAGTGAGTTGGAGATTTGTTGTGAAGGAGTGGGTTAGCTTTCAAAATATGTCCGAAAGATATAATTTTCCTTCTGTTCTGAAAAATTGTTGTTTGTAAAGATACACTGTCAGCCTCTCAGACTGAGCTGAGAACGCATTATCATGTAAACAACTTATTGAGTGAATGTACTGTCAACACGTTGGGAGCTACGGTTGGTGAAGTGGGTGAAAACAGAAACCACTTTGGTCTGAATCTTGTTTTTCATGTTTTGCAATGGAGCATTTGCACTCACTCTGGACCTATGTTTTGTTTCATTATCACTCTCGGGGGACAATCTCAGGCCGCGTTGTGTCCGGCGCAAATCCCGCTGTGGGGGGGGGCAATGGTGGCAGCGATTTAGGGAGTGGAGTGTAGGGGGACGGAGCGCTGAAGCCCTTGTTCCAGCGAGGATGATGGTGGGGGGCTCTTTACTGTCACTTTGAAATTGGTGGGGGAGACTTTTGAAAATAGCACCCCGATCTGTGTAGCACCCCGATCTCTGAAGCCGGGCTTGCGAACGTGTTTAGACCCCGCCCCTCTCAGTGCCGGTGTGAAACTCGCCCCCTTCCAAATAAATTTCTACGTGTGGGTGGATTGTGACCTGTAACTTGCAGACCAACCCGTCGGGAATCACAACACGTTTCCCGCCGGAGACCACACTTTAGGAATGTTTTGGGAGTGTTACGCCCTTTGCCTTTGGTTCCATGACATCTTTGTCATTTAATCTCCCCGCCCTCTCCCCTATCCCTGGCCTTTGCCCCCCCCCCCCCGCCCCTTACAACAACATAAAACCCATCACATTTCTAACTCTCCCTGAAGAGAGAGTCATATGTGCCATCTGTGGCCGTCGGGATTCTCTTATCCCGATTGCAGTGCACCCCTGTCCGTGGTTTCCCGACGGCGGGGGGGTGGCTTCAATGAAAAATCCCATTGACCAGCGATAGGAGGAGAGAATCCCGCTGCCAGCGAATAGCCGAGAAACCCGCGGCTGGGGGGCTGGAGGATCTCGCCCGCTGTTACTCTCACCACCGATTCCGCCCGAGATACTGAGTTTTTACAGAACTTTCTGTTCTGGAAAACAGGAACCAAATGGCTGCTGCGCTAATCAGATCGATCTCAGTCAGTCAGCAACGAGTTGGTGTTAAGGTTTGGTTTTAGCGCAGAGTCTGCGTCAATTGTTGATTCCCATAATTTGAATTTTATGGAGTTGACCAGAAACTTGCAGGTTTAACTCTCAAACGCTGATTAGAAGCAGTTATTTTCCAGCTGTACAAGTTGGCTCCACTTCCAGTGAAGGGGTGGAGTGGGCTGATTGACGGACACTGGTCAGCTTTTGAAAACTGCAGACCTGAGAGAGAGGGTTAGGATGTAGGAGATCCTGGTGGAGGAGGTTCTCTGGAGAAGGAATGTCCTGTGTACACCGTGGAGGGGAAGGAATTCTGCACCCTCCCTCACACACCCTCCTCCTATTCCCCATTCCAGAGTAAAGCTGATGCCTAGAAAGATGTCCGTGACCAATCACTCCTTTCTTCAAGTCACTCCCAGAAAGTTTCCAAGATCAGTTCAGATCAACTGTTCCCAGAGAGTTTTACCCCGGAGGGACCCCACGCAAGAATTGCATGGGAATTGCTCGGAATGTTTCAACTGGATAGTTAGTTACCCTGCATCAGAACACATCTAGAACTCCGAGTTGAAGTTGGAGATTTCAAATGGTTCCAGCTCACTTAGCAGAATAGTTGCCCAGGAAAAGTTAGAAGCATTAAAACCAGACGGCAGGATGGCGCAGTGGTTAGCACTGCTGCCTCACGGCGCCGAGGCCCCCAGTTCAATCCCCGCCCTGGGTCACTGTCCATGTGGCGTTTGCACATTCTCCCCGTGTTTGCGTGGGTCTCACCCCCACAATTCAAGATGTGCAGGGTTGGTGGATTGGCCACACTAAATTGCCCCTTAATTGGAAAAAAGAATTGGGTACCCTGACTTTTTTAAAAAAGCATAAAAACCACGACTACTGAGCCCTCCAACTACATGCCCCACCCCTGACCACCCAACTACACACCCACCTTCAATGACTCCCCAGTCCGACTATCCCCCTCTATGCCCTGACTATCACCTGACACCCCCTCCCCAGCTCCCTCACCCATTTTCACCTCCTCTTTGGCTTGTCAAAATGGCTGTGACATTTCAGCTACTGTCGTGAAAAGGGCTTTGTTTTGCCCAGTGTTCCTACCCTGAAGGACTCCAGGTGCAGCTGCGCTCCCCGTTTCGCAACAGGCTCGGGTTCGATTTCCGGGCGAGAAATGTGGTCAGAAAATAGGAGCAAAGTGACAAACCGACTGGGATCATCGCTCTGGGGAAAACTCAGCCCTTTGTGTTTTTAGGCGGAGTGTTCCTAGATTTTCCCGAAAATAAATGTTGCTGGTGTTGTTAAAGCCTTGACAAAGTCTCCAGGAAAGTATCCGAGTGTTTTGAATGTCGTCTCCAGCTCTGCAGCAGTAAATGAGCAGCATCACAGAGTAGCTCACAGAATCCCCTGCAAACGGTGTGCTCCCAGTCAGCTGGTCGGTGTTAGGTCAACCTCCCTTTCCCCAAATGCTGTGCAATGTTTTAATGTCTTAAATGACCACCAGCATTGATTTAAGTGGAAAACTAGAGGCCATTCCTCGTTTAAGCTTCAACTATTATACCAAGGTGGTAACTTGTGCCAAACGCGGACAAAACTGGCATCTCTTTTTAATAAACAATTTTATTGAGGTATTTTTGGCATATAAAACAGCAACATTATACCGTAGTGTACAAAAAGCACATAAGACCTAATGCAAGCATCGGCTCCCCTCTCGCAAGAACCTGCCTAAGCAACCCCCTACTCTACGCTACCCCCCCCCCCCCCCCCCCCCCCCCCCCCCCGCTGATGATTAATTCTCCGCGAAGAGTCAACGAATGGCTGCCACCTCCGGGCGAACCCTGACAGCGAGCCTCTCAAGGCGAACTTAATTTTCTCCAGCCGGAGAAAACTCGCCATGTCCAAAAGCCATACTTCAGACTTCGGGGGCTTGAGTCCCTCCATGCCAACAGTATTCATCGCCGGGCTACCAGGGAAGCAAAGGCCAAGACGTCGGCCTCTTTCTCCTCCTGGACCCCCGGGTCCTCCGAAGCCCCAAATATTGCCACCTCCAGACTCATTGATACCCTAGTTTTCAATACCCGGACATGACGTCTGCGAATCCCTGCCAGTCCCCCCTTAGTTTAGGACACGCCCAGAACATGTGGACATGGTTCGCTGGTCTTCCGGCACATTTAGCACATTTGTCCTCCAGCCCAAAGAATTTGCTCATCTGGGCCACCGTCATGTGGGCCCGATGTACAACCTTGAACTGGATCAGACTGAGCCTGTCGCAAGTTGCGGTCATGTTTACTCTACTCAAAGCGTCTGCCCATATTCCCCCCCCCCCCCCCCCCCCCCCCCCGGCTCCTCCTCCCACTTAAGCTTCAGTTCTTCGGTCTGTGTCTCCTCTGCTCCCATTAGTTCTTTACAAATGTCGGAGACTCTCCCCTCTCCACCTCTCCTCTGGAAACTACCCTGACCTGGATCCCCCCTGGTGGGAGACGTGGGAAGGATGGTACCAATCTGCGTACGCATTCCCGCACCTGCAAGTACCTGAAATGATTCCCTCGCGCCAGCCCAAACTTCTCCTCCAACACCCTCCTCCTCGGGAAGCTCCCTTCCAGGAACAGATCGCCAATCCTCGCAATCCCTGCCTCCGCTATAATTGGAACCCACCGTCCATATTCCCCGAGGCAAATCGGTAGTTACCGCAGATTGGGGACCAAACCAATGCTCTCACTTCCCCTATATGCCTCCCCCACTGGCCCCAGATCCATAAAGCCGCCACCACTATAGGGCTGGTGGAGTACCGCGCCGGCGGGAGCGGCAGAGCGCCGCAACCAGGGCCGCCAAACTGGTGCCCCTGCACGAAGCAGCCTCCATCCACTCTCAAACCGACCCCGTACCCACCATCCATTTCCTTACCATGGCTATGTTGGCCACCCAGTAGTAGTTGCTAAAGTTCGGCACCGCCAGCCCCCATCCCCTCGGTTCCTCTTGAGCATCGCTTTCCTCACCCGTGGTGACTTTCCCGCCCAAACAAATCGCAGGATAATTTTATCGAGCCTCTTAAAGAAGGACCGCGGGATGAAGATGGGGCGACACTGAAATATGAACAAGAATCTCGGAAGAATCGACATCTTCACCGTCTGCACTCTCCCCGCCAATGACAGCGGGAGCGCATCCCATCTCCGGAACTCATCCCTCACTTGCTCCACCAACCGGGACAAGTTTAGCTTCTGCAACTTACCCCAGTCTCGCGCTACTCGTATCCTTAGATATCTGAAGCTTTCCCCTACCAGCCTGAACGGCAGCCTCCCCAGCTTACTCTCCTGACCTCTCGCCTGCACTAACCACATCTCGCTCTTTGCCATATTCAATTTATATCCTGAGAACCGACCAAATTCCCTCAGGTTTCCATGATTCCGTCCATCCCGCCATTGGGTCTGACACGTATAACAGCAGGTCATCCGCGTATAACGAGACTTTATGTTCTCCTCTCTCTCTCTCTCTCTCTCTCTCTCTCTCTCTCTCTTCCCCCCCCCCTCTTTCTCTTCCCCCCCCCCCCCCCCCCACCCCCCTGACCAGCCCTTTCCGGTCCCTTGAAGCTCTCCGAGCATTTGCCCGCGGCTCTATAGCCAGCGCAAACAGCAGTGGGGAGTGGGGGGAATCCCGCGGGCAGTCTGAAGTAGTCAGATGTCGTCCTGTTCGTCCTCACACTACTCTCTGGGGCCGATTATAGCAGCCTAACCCAGTCAATGAATCCCACTCCGAACCCAAAACGTCCCATAAATAATCCCACTCAACCCGGTCGAAAGCCTTTTCGGCATCCATTGCTACCACTACCTCTGCCTCCCTGCTCTCCGGGGGCATCATAATCGCATTGAGCAGCCTCCTTAGATTGACCACCAGTTGCCTGCCCTTTACGAACCCGGTTTGGTCCTCCGCAATTACGTCCGGTACACAGTCCTCAATTCAAGACGCCAAGATCTTGGCCAGTAACTTAGCGTCTGCGTTAATCAAAGAGATCGGCCTATCGGACCACATGCCTCCGGGTCTTTATCCCGTTTCAGAATAAGCGAAATAGTGGCCTGCGACATCGTCGGGGTAAGACCCCTCTGTCTCTTGCCTCGTTGAACACCCTGACCAGCACCGGCCCCACTATCTCGGAGAGCTTTTTATATAACATCACCGGGTATCCATCCGGCCCCGGGGCTTTACCCGACTGCATGACCTTCAGGCCCCCCAGTACTTCTTCGGTCCTGATTGGGGCCCTGAGCCCATCTACCAACCCCCTACCTACTTTTGGGGAGGTCAGTCCGTCCAAAAAGCACCTCACCCCCTCCGGTCCCGTGGGGGGTTCCGAGGTGTACAGATTGCTATTGAAGTCCCTAAACACCCGTGTTCAGTCCTACCTGGTCCCCCACCAGGTTTCCCTCCCCGTCGACTACCTTTCCTATTTCCCTAGCCACTTCTCTCTCTCTTAGTTGCTTGTGCAAGCATTCTGCTGGCCTTCTCCCCATGCTCGTATATTGCGCCCTTTGCCCTTCTAAGCTGCTCTACGGCCTTCCCTGTAGACAACACCCCAAAACTCAGTCTGCAGCCTCTGTCGTTTCCTAAGTAACTCTGGCCTCGGGTACTCCGCGTAGCTCCTGTCCGTCCGTAAAATTCCTTAACCAGTCGGTCCGTTTCTACCCTGTCTGTCCTGTCCCTATGGGCTCGGATTGAAATCAGCTCTCCTCTCACCACTGCTTTCAGTGCCTCCCAGAGCACTGCTGCTGAGACTTCTCCGGTATCATTTACCTGCCGGTAATTATGCATGCATTTCCTCAGCCTCTCACACACCGCCTCGTCCGCCAGCAGCCCAACATCCATTGTGGGTGCTGAAAGCTATCTTTGCAAATCTGCAGATCAACCCAGTGCGGAGCATGGTCCGAGATGGTAATGGCCGAATATTCTGCACCAGTCATCCCTATCAGCAAGTCCCTGCTCATGATAAAGAAATCGATTCGGGAATACACCTTGTGGACGTGAGAATAGAACGAAAACTCCTTCGCCGAAGGCCGACTAAATGTCCATGGGTCAGCTCCCCCATTTGCTTCATGAATCTCAGTTCCTTTGCCATCGCTGGCACCCTACCCGTTTTTGCACAGGACCGGTCCAGGCCAGGATCAAGAACTGTGTTAAAGTCCCCACCCATGATCAGTTTGCGTGAGTCCAAGTCGGGGATCTTCCCCAGCAACCTCTTAAATCTTCCCCAGCAACCTCTTAACAAAATTTTTGTCATCCCAATTAGGGGCATATACGTTGACCAGGACTACACTCACCCCCTCGAGCTTACCCCTAACCATAACAAATCTGCCACCCCCGTCCGCAACTGTGCCCTCCACCTCAAATTGGACCCGCTTGTTGATCAAGATCGCAACCCCCCCGGTCTTAGTGTCGAGCCCCGAATGGAAGACCAGACTAATCCAGCCCTTCCTTAATCTGACCTGGCCAGCCACTTTCAGATGAGTCTCCTGTAACATGACTACGTCCGCCTTCAAAACCAGTAAATGCGCGAACACGCGGGCCCTCTTGACTGGCCCGTTTAGCCCTCTAACATTCCAGGTGATCAGCCTGGTCGGGGGGCACCTCACCCCCACTCTTTGCCGATCAGTCATCTCCTTTCTTTGGCCAGCCCCCAAGCCATGTGTCGCACTTTCTCTGGCCCGCCACCTGGCCGCCTCCACCCCTGACCTCCCCACTGTTTCCATGCCCAATTTCCAACATCGTCAGCAGACCTACTCTTCCCCCCCCCCCCCCCCTCCCCAGCAACACCACCCTATAACCTAACCCCTGACATAAACTAGCTAAATGAGCACCCCCCACCTGGCTTCTGTTGACTAGCCCACCCAGCTAGCCTGGTGGCTCCGAACTCCGGCGCCAGCGAGTCTCTCACCTATTATTCCCTGGCTCCCCTCCCCCAGGCCCATCCACACCACTTCCCCAAATCAGCCCTGCTTGAACAAATACTCTAACCAGGACAGACAATAGTGCAATTTAAGTCATACAATACAAAATAGCAGGCACTGTCAACCATTCCTATCTGAACGCAGAAAGAGATCGCAAAGATTCCCCGAAACCCCCCCCCCCCCCCCCCCCCGCACCATAACCGAACCACTCTAACTATTCTCTTTTTCCAACAAAACTCAAACACAAAACGAAAAAGAGACATGAAGAGAAAAATGACAAAAAGCACATAAAAACCAAAATACAAAAGCTTGAAAAAAACATGCAGGCATCTCTCAGAAACAAGAGAGAAAGAATTAAAAGTTCCAACATGAGTCCAAGAGTCCTCAGCTCGGGACCAGCCCTTTCCTCTTTAGAACATAGAACAGTACAGCACAGAACAGGCCCTTCGGCCCTCGATGTTGTGCCGAGCATTGTCCGAAACCAAGATCAAGCTATCCCACTCCCTGTCATTCTGGTGTGCTCCATGTGCCTATCCAATAACCGCTTGAAAGTTCCTAAAGTGTCCGACTCCACTATCACAGCAGGCAGTCCATTCCACACCCTAACCACTCTTTGCAAAGTCCATCGCCTCCTCGGGTTCCTCGAAATAATGGTGCTGGCCCTCGTGCGTAACCCACAGTCGCGCCGGATAGAGCAGCCAAAATTTCACCTTCTTATAAAAAATCTCTTTAACTTGCATGCAGTCTGCCCTCCTTCTGGCCACCTCAGCGCTCAGGTCTTGGTAAACGCGCAGGGTGCTATTGTCCCAGTTGCAGCTCCGCGTACTCTTGGCCCATTGAAGAATCAGTTCCGGACTTCCAGTTGCGGCTATGCGGAGCTAAGTCGCACGTTCGGCAGCTCCCGCTAAAAACGGACTTTGGGCTCTTTTTAGGGCCCGTAACGGCGCTTGTTCGACGTTTCCCGGTGTGGGAAGGGGACAGCAACATTCCCCCGATAATGTATGGATTGGACCAGGAGTGGGGTGATTTAAAAAGTGGCATTGAAGCAAAAAAAGGTGCGAGGGAGGAGGACCAAGATGTGGCGGACGGAGACCAGGCAGCGTGGAGGCAGTGAGCGCAAGAGCAGCAGGAGCTTCTCGAGCGCCGTTTTAAGGAACTGAAAGCAGAGCTGCTGGAGCCGATGAAGGCTTCAATTGATAAGCTGCTGGAGACCCAGATAGCCAAGGGGCGGCGATCCGGGAGGTCCGGCAGAAGGTTTCTGAGAACGAGGACGAGATCCTGGGCCTGGCGGTGAAGGTAGAGGCGCACGAGGTGCTCCACAAGAAATGGCAGGCGAGGTTCGAGGAGATGGAGAACCGGTCGAGGCAGACGAACCTGCGGATCCTGGGTCTCCCGAGGGACTGGAGGGATCGGACGTGGGGGCCTACATGGTCACCATGCTGAATTCGCTGATGGGAACGGGGGCCTTTCAGGG